>NC_056725.1:1390225813-1390263313 GCF_019279795.1 Protopterus annectens
TTGGAGGGATAGACTTTCTTTCTGTAAAGTATGTATAATTTTGTGTATTTGCTGTGAGTTAAAAGGGGTGGGATTTGAAAATGTATTTAGTTTTTTATTTTTTGTTTACATAGGGTGGGGATGGGATTAATTTTAACCTGTTTTCCTATACAAGAGAGAGAGAGAGAGACATATGATAATTGAGATTTAAATTCACATTTAATAAATCAGTGTTCTAATTTTGGATATCTTAATTGCAAACAACTGAGAGTATGGCAAAATCATCACATACATTGCTAGGAAAAATAGCTCATTATCCCTATTTGACGTACAACAGTGTACACCTCAGTCATTCTAGAGTTAACATGGCCAAGGGATAACTTGTAAAGGCAAGTCATCTCGTGACCATTAACTCTGTTTTTTTTTAGATGAAGTAGACATCTTGGCAAATAAATTTAACATAAGAAGGTATCCAACTGAACTCATTATGAAAACATTTGGTGATGTAAATTTTGTCAGGAAAGGTAAACTCAAGACTGTTGAGATAATGTTCACAAGGTGATGATTTAGAATGGATGACAAATCAACCTAGGTCTGGTTTTAACCTGTACCTTGGACTGTTGAACCATTAGAAACTTGATTACAACCAATGGATAATTTTAATGACAGAAGCTGAAATTAAAGGTATTTTGGATAATAGACTAATATTTGTTAATAAAAACAGTGCACAAAATTAAATGGCTTTTGGAAAAACAAAAGATATCTACACTGGTAAAGTGAAGGGTATTTACAGCTTTAATTTTTAAGACAGTGGTTTGTGGCAAATGATCCTCTTTATTGTTGTAACACAGGAAAAAGTGAAGCAGCGTCTAAGCATTTCAGCTGTTCTACAAGTTATGCAGTATGCATTGCAGGCCATTCAACCTATGAACCAGCAGTAAGTTGAGTGCACAGATCTATGAGCATAATTATGCTGTGTTAAAACAAAATAATAATAATCCCATACAGACATATCCTAGAGATTCACAGAATTCCTTTCCTCTCATTCTAATTGCTAAACATGGGTTGGTCAATTAATGTGATTGAGAGAAATTAAAGTTAATAGACATGGTATAGCCACAATGAGATAGACCTCATTAGTGGCTCATTACCATGTCTCTTACTTGAACACTTTGCTATCAGACCTGACTTCACTAGTGTTCTTCCTAACAGCCCATGTATTGCTTTAGCAAAGTCACCCACTACACACCTGTACCTTGAGTACTCCCATAAAAGGGAATGGGTGACCACCATTTTTTAATGGCATTCACATTTTTCTTCTGGAGTACTAGAGTAAAGTTTTACTTAGCCCACTTGGCCAAGCCATTTAGGAGCTGTGAAAATTTTTAGGGAGACTGCTGTATTAGCACAGGGCTTTGCCTACATGTCCATTCTCATTGCTTCAGTGCTAGAGCAGTTTGTGAATCAGAAAGCATCAGCATGATGCTGAAACTTCCCAAGATAAGGCCTCCACATTGCACTAAATCTTTCTGAGTTCCAATGACAGTGTGGTATATCAGAATTTTAAAAGGTGCTTATTTTATGTAGTTTAATATACTGAGCCTGTCTTAAGACAGAGAGAGAAAGAAAGTTTGGAAATGGATTTTAGATTTTTAAAGAATATACAAAGAGTACTTTGAAGCTGAAAACTCTGAGGCATGGAACTGTTTTTAGTCTGTCTTCTTACCCTGTTTGTTTAAATACAGCTGATTAATTTATATAAATTATTTGCAAATGAAAGGGTGGTATCTTATAGTTAATATGTATTTAATATTATCACATAGTGGTATTATAGACTGATAAAGGTTTGGGACAAACGTGCTCACTCTCTTAAGGTCTAAACAGTGGCAGATTAAGTATACCTTGTGTCCCATGCTGCTTTCAAACTGTAGGCCTCCCTGCTCACATATTTAGCACCATTCATAGATGCATGTGTTCTTTTGGATTCACCTCCTAAATTGTTTTAACTTATATTTCTTGTTTAATAGAGCAACATTTGTGTTCTAATAAGCAGTGAAACAAAATGTATTGACCATTAATGACAAAAATGTCAATTTCAGAACATTTCAACCAAAGACCACTCAAACTGCTGCCATTATAATCCACCAATATTTTTATTCATCATTCATGGCCACTTTATTGACTTTATACACATTACATGTCTGATTGTGATAAAAATGGTCACAGTAAATTATTTCAGTTTGCATTAGACAAATACACACCATTCCTGAAAAGACACACTAATGACTTTTTAACTTTATGAACTAAGCAGAATCAATGATTTTTATCTGCAGCCATCCTCAAAACACAGTAATTATTGTTACATTGTTGACTGCATTCTTCTCAGTTGTCTGTAACAAAAACATAATAATAATAATAATAATAACAATAATAATATTTACCAAAGTAACATATTTCAAATTTGTTTCACACAAGCACACAGTAGCTGTAGGAAACTATTCCAGCTTAATCCACACACACATGCGTATTAATCCTGCAAAAACAGGTTAAAAACTGTTTAAATGATGATAAGAGCATAAGGTACTGTCATCCACAGATAGCTCCCCACTCCTACCAGCAGTTATAGCCACTTTGTTGACTCTATAAACCACTTATTGTATTGAATAAATAAATTGTATGTACTTTATTAGTAGCTTTGGATGAACTACATGAAATTGTATGCAGGTCCTTGTGTTACAGCATAAGACCCAGGCATGTGAAACACAGTTTAAATTGAGGAATATTAATTGCCCAATAACATAAGCTAAGTCAGTATGCACAATCTTTGCAGAAGTCATAGGTCTCAACCTTTTAAGAGACCAATGTGGAACACAAACCCTAACAATGTGTGACAAACAGTCAGAATGTAGAACACCCTATTTTTTTGCACTGTGTGAAACACACCATTGCCATGGGGCAAGTTAGAACATTTGTAAAATTCAATAAGACACACTTGAGTCAGATCCAAAACTTTTATTTTATAATCTGCTATACCATAACCACACCAAAAGTACATGAAACAGCACTTCTGTACAAAATCAAAACTAAAATCATATGGTTATTAATACCACTTGCTACATTTACAATGTTTTCTAAACAGACCTCTTACAAGTCACACAACCAATTCCATGTATACACTTAGTGCATGAACAGCATCCTATCATACTTTAGATCCATCAAGTGCATATTTATTGTATGCTGCCATCACTTTCGTAGCAGCATCTAAGGCATGTTTTGGCAGCTTAAGATCACAGCACTCCAACTCTTTGTTCAATTTAACTGCTAATAGAGTTCTATGTTTTTACACTGAGATTCTGACAAAATTCAGATTGTACGTTTGTGTGAGGCAAGCAAAGTAGAGTCATCATCAGATGCTTAAAGAGTGGCAGTTTCCCATCAATGCAAAGGTCCCTCAGAAGGTGTGCCCAGTACTTGGACACACATGAGCGGCCCCCATCTACTGGACCTGTCAGGTTCCCTGTGTCCTTAATCTGATACCGGGTAAACTCATCAATTAATTGTTCAGCCTCAGCATCATTTTCACAGACACCCAGATGGAAACCAACATCCCTGACAAGTCCCAAAGCAGTGTCCAATTTTTGGCAAGATTAATAAGGAATGCAGCATCTTTCATTTAATGATCCTGCATGGGAAACTTTTAAGAATTTAAGGATTAGAGGACTTCCAGTCACCCCTCTGTCTAAGGATCGCGAGGATGCCACCAAAGGACACCTCATCAGAGGGTGACCATGGGGATCCTTCCCCATCATCAAAGTCCGTATCTTCGGTCAAAGACTCCTCAGTGGAGTCCATGTGCTTCCTCTTGCATGAAGCTTTGCGGGGTACTTAGAGGCAGAGGGGGAAACTCCAATGGAAGATGCCCCTTTCAGGGCAGAGGAGGTCCGCGAAACCGGGGTGCCAGAGATTCTTTCTCTGGCTAACCTTATCAGCGCTCCTGAAGTGTTACCTGACTGCTCACCTCTGGAAGCAGTCAGGGGTTGTTTTTCCTTGTACCCTGCTGCCTGGCAAAACATAACCATTGATTCTTGAGTACAACTGATAATATCCAGAGGCTATCGCATCCCCTTCCATCTTTGTCCAACCTCATCCAGAGTGTTACCCGACATTCCACACAGTCAAAGAGTAGCAGCAGCACACAAAATCCAAAAGCTGCTACAAAAAAAGAGCCATCCAAATGGTCCCCCTAGAACAGATAGGATCCGGTTTTTACTCAAGGTTCTTTTTAGTGCCAAAAAAGACAGGGGACTGGAGACCAATTCTGGATCTCAGCACACTGAACAAATTCGTAAAAATAGAGAAATTCTGGATGGTCACGGTTCAGACTATCCTTCCACTTCTGGAAGAAGACGATTGGATGTGCTCTGTAGATCTTCAAGATGAGTATTACCACATAAAAATGGACAAATGCTCAAGAAGATACCTCCGTTTCTGCATAGGAGCCAGTCACTACCAATTTCAAGCATTACCCTTCGGTCTCTCTACAGCCCCCAGAGTGTTCACCAAATGCATGGCAGTGGTTATCACTCACTTGTGACTTCAAGGATTCCAGGCGTTTCCTTATCTAGATGACTGGCCCCTCACCCCCCCACCACCAAGCATCTACTGGAAGAAGCCCTGCACTACACTCTCCTCACAGCACAATGCCTGGGAATTACTATAAACTGGGAGAAGTCCAACACGACCCCAGCTCAGTCTTTGGAATTCATTGGGGTACTGTTGGACATGAGAAATTGCACAGCATCTCTTCTGGAACACAGGCTTCAAAGAATAAGGCAACAAGTTCTACCGCTGCTCTGTCACCACAAATCCCCCGCTCGATCTATACTCCAACTCTTGGGGTCAATTGCAGCCTCGATCACCATTGTTCCTCTAGCCAGATTCCACATGAGGCTAATTCAGTGGTTACTTCTCACTCAGTGGTACCCTCTACAACATCCTTTTTCTTTTCAGATAAGTGTAACTCAGAGATGCAAGCAAGACTTACTCTGGTGGACATCTCAGAATCTCCAACAATGGTCTCTCCCATTCAGTCCCCATCAGCCGAAAGTCACGGTGACCACAGTTGCCTCCCTGATGGGGTTGGGGGGGATGTATGTCAGGGAAACTCGGTCCAAGTCACTTAGGTGGAGACAGAGGCCCTTTTACATATCAGTGTCCTGGAACTGAGGGCAGTACTACTAGCGTTGCAAGCATTTCATTCAATCCTTCTTTCAGGGACTATTGCGATCCAGTCAGACAACATGTCAGTGGTCTGGTACATCACTAAGCAAGGGGGCACTAGATCTTACCCATTATGCTGAGAGGCCTTGAGAATATGGCAATGGGTGATAGCTTCCAATCGCTTTCTAATTGCAGCGCACATTCCTGGGAGCTCCAACATGATAGCGGACAAATTGAGCAGGTGCATTCTACAACCTCACGAGTGGTCCCTCAACCCTATGATAGTGGTAAAAATCTTCAACCGCTGGGGCCAGCCTTGCTGCGATCTATTCACCTCCCCAACCAACTTCAAGTGCAGCAACTACTTTGCCCTGATCCTGTCTCGGGGACAGTCATCGAGCGATGCTCTAGTCCACGTTTGGCCCTCGGGTCTACTTTATGCTTATCCTCCTCTCCCCCTCATCTCCCAATTTCTGAAGAAAGTACGGCAGTTGAAAAGCAAAGTGATGCTCATTGCTCCATATTGGCCACTACAAGTCTGGTTCCCCTTTCTCTGGCCTCACCTGTTAGATCAACCATGGATCTTCAATCCATCATCAACGTTGATCTCCCACCTGCAGGATCTGACTCACCCCAATCTAACAACCCTGAAGCTGACAGCTTGGTTTCTCCACTTCACATGATTGCCATGCAGGAAATCCTCACATCCCCAGTGCACAATATTCTTATTGCATCTCATAAATCGTCCACCAGACTAATCTATCTCAATAAATGGAAAAGGTTTTCTCTGTGGGCAGCGAATAAACAGTTAGACCCTTTGTCAGCCCCAGTCTTGGTGGTCTTGGATTACTTATCATACCTTTTCCACTCTGGGGTGTCTGCCGGTACTATTCATGTCCATTTAGCTGCCATTTCAAATTTCCACATTGGGTTTCAAGATTCTTCACTCATGTCACATAGAATCTGTAAAACTTTCTTGAAGGGGGTTCTTCACCTAAAACCTCCCTTTAGAGAACCACTATAGCCTTGGGATTTGGCCTTGGTCCTGCAAGCCCTAACAGCTCCACCCTTTGAACCTGCATCTTTATGTGATTTAAAATATCTCTTGTGGAAAACTTTGTTTCTAATTGCAATCACATTGGCCAGAAGCTTGTCAGAAATTCAAGCCTTATGCATCAAACCTCCCTATCTTATCTTCCATTAGGATATGGTATCACTGAGAACTAATTCTTCCTTTTTACCAAAAGTGGTGTCAGAGTGGTCCATCAACCAGTCTGTTGACCTTCCAGTATTTTTTCCTAACAGGGGAGAGTATTGCCTGCACTCTTTGGATGTTCATAGCCAAATACGATTTTATCTGGACAGAACGAAATCTAACCATAAATCAGACCAACTATTTATGGCCTATTCTGGACCAAGACTAGGTCACCCTGTCTCAAAAGTTACACTGGCTTTGTGGTTGAGAAATTCCATTATCTTTATGTACAACAAGAACAATGTCACCTTGCCTCACAGAAAGAAAGCACATTCTACAAGGTCTATGGCAACTTCAGCAGCTTTTCATGTTAAGGCTTCCCTCAATGATATTTGCTCATTTGTGACTTGCGCCAAACCTCATGCCTTTATTCCTCATTACAAATTGGATTTGGCCTCCAGAGGTAGAGCTTCTTTTGGTTCCATGGTGCTCAGGAATGTCCTTCCATGAGGGCCACCCAGGGATACAGGTAGCTGGGGACTTTGTCTCATCAGTAAGGAATGAACGAAGATTATCAACATCAGATAAAGAAGTTATGTCTTACCATAATGTTCTATCTGTGTTGTTGATCTTTGTTCAATCATTACTCACCACCCTCCGTTCCCCTCCGGAGGTTCCTGGTTGATCTCATATACTCCTTTATTGTAGGTCTGTTATGACCAGAGGTAGTCTGTACTTTTGTCTATCAACTTGCAAACTCGATCTGAGGTAACAGGCAGCAGAGCATTCTGGGTAGGACCTTGGCTCGAGAGTTTTTGGCTGATGCGAGCTTAATATATGGCTGGCTCAGTCCCGAGAACAAATAACCCATCAGTAATGAATGAATGAAGATCAACAACAAAGATGGAACGTTATGGTAAGACATAACTTCTTTTTTTAGATTTAAACTGTTAGTCTGAGGTTGTCTTATTTTCTGATGAAGTTATAAACATTAAAAGAATGAAATAGCTTAAAGTTTGCACCAAGTTGTCCTTTTGGTTTGTTGAATATTTAGTAGCAGATACAACGGTGCTTCCAAAAGGTTTTTGTTCTAATTTTCTCAGGAATTGGAGCATTAAATAAAATTAAAGATTTGGAAATATTACATGTATATGACCATAGATCTTGAATTAAGTTATTAATTTCTTTCCAAAAAGGGGAGATGACTTCACATTCATACACCAAGTGAGTCCAAGCATCTATTATTTCAGAAGGTAGCTCTTTTCTTTGAGGTATTCAATTATTTGCTGCAGCCTTTGCTTATAACCACACTCTTGAAAGTGGACATCAAAACATCTAGCTGTCCAGTCTTAGGTGTATAGAGGGATGAAGCCCTGACTGCACCCAAGATATCCCAAGTTCAGGTAGTACCCTAAAACTGAAGGAGTTGAAAGGATAGAAGTGAGTGTCCAGTACAATCTTGCCGAGTCTTGAGGAATGAATGTGGATTCACCTGCTGCAAAGGCAATGCCTCCAACAGGGAGGGATGTGCAGCATGCAGCAGTCTACACTTGGGTGACACTAAGCCAGGGGAGTTGGCATGTATGGAAGCAAACCTGCACCCTGTAGAAGCAGCTACAGAGGATGTCAAAGTTGAGAAGCAAGGGAAGTTAGGACACTCCACAGCACATGATGACCCACTCTTTTTCACACAATGCTACCATTATTTATATACAAATCAAGCTACTGTATCTGAAATTACAATGAAAACCATACCCTGCAAAGGCAGTTCTACACAATTAGTTATTATTCAGAAGTCTTTTACTAACTATTAGCAAACACTTCACTGACTCAATCCATAATCACAATGAATGTACTTTCTTGAAATTTCAGTATTATTTGGATGTATGTATTATCATGGGACAACGAGTTATCTCCTGGCTGAACCAATGCAGTCTAGTGAATCCTGAGTTTGCCCATATATGGTGTCTTTGGTATGCTAATTTAGACATGACCACCACATGTGAAAGTGTTCAAAATTTTCATCTTAGTTGTCCCAGTAAGTTATAGTAGTGATGATTGTTATGGTACAGTAATACACATATCCCACAATAGACATTCCTTAAGGTGGATCTATTTATATCTATTTATGTGTCTATGCTTTATGTGGATCAAGTTCTTTAATATATGAGGACTTCCAAGATAGCTGCACACTGATTGATAACCTAACTTCAACTCTCCAAGTGTGAAAACAGAAACTGGGAAATTGCAGCCAGAGATATTGTCAACTTGGATAAAATTAATTTACTGGCTAGTAAGTACATTATATAGATGCCTGCAAAGAAAAAACTAAGAGTGCCTGAAAGAAAATCAGCTATTAAAGGTGAAGAGAAAACACTGACTGGGAAGAATCCTGTCACTGTTTAACAAAAAGCAGTTCAAGCTCCAGCTTTGGTGCAAGACATAGCTTCCAGTAATCTAGAGGAAAAAAAATAAGTCAAATGTACTCAGAGCTGATTAAAATAAATGAAATACTTATCAACTCAAATAAAAGTCTGGAAAATGGTAGAAGCTTTAAACAGATATACAGATGAGCTGACAAAACTGAAAAATCAGAGGTCGAAATGAAGAAAAGGCTGGTTGAATATGAAACTGCGTAAGCAGAGATGTTTCAAAAAATGGCAGAATTAGAAGTTTAGAGCACGTAATGAAAATGTGAGATTTTTTGCTGTACTAGAGAAACTAGAAGGAACAGACTGTATTAATTTTATGAAGGCACAAATAAGCAACTTGTCTGGTATTACACATACATGGCAGGAACTGTTAATTTAAAGGCACACCACATGTATGGTCCAAATATGGCCATGAGAAAGCAGCCAAGAGCTTTAAAGATGCAAATGTACAGCAAACAGAGTTGATCCTGACAAAACTGTGGCAAAAGGCAAAGTATTAAAAGATGGAGACAGTAGAGTGTTTGTGAAAAATTATTTACTGCACACCAGGCAGAAGAGAAACACATTTATTCCAGTAATCAGAGAATGTTGAAAGGCAGGTGTGAGACTCAAGCTGCAGTATCCAGCTGACTTCAGAATATTTTTTCCTGGAGGCAGGGCCGGCCTTAGCCGAAATGGCGCCCTATGCAAAGTAGTGCTCTGGCGCCCCTTAAGCCCCACCCACACCACACATGAAACACCCCTATCTGAGCCACACCCACTGGGTCACTCCAGTCATTTCCTTAAATTATTTAAATGCTTAGGAAGAAAAAGCTACATTTTAATGTAGTTAAACTGCAGATACCTTTGCATATGTATTTTCTACTTGAAATACCAGAGCCAGATCATGGTAAAGTAGAGTCCTAGGAAGGGTAATAGACCGCCACCCCAGAGGAACCCCCAGCAGCAGCCTCCTCCTCAGCCATTCCAGTGTTCCATTATTTGGTTATCTCACCAGTTACCATGCATACTGTTCTGTTTTCCTCTACAATGATTACAGATATTGAAATAAAGTAGCACAAACACAGATAGTCATTTGCTAAACAGACATTACAGTCTCACAATGAAAACAGACTTAGCACGAGCAGTAAACTTTTCTGCTCTTGAAACTTACATTCATTGAAATGGCAAAACTCACATTCATTGAAACGGCATGAAAACCCACATTCATAGAAATGCATCTGGTTGGTGGAGAATTAAGTTTACCTTTGAGCTGTTTTCAAAACAGACTCCTTGCAGACATTTTTTTAGGGCCATGCATACATGTATTTATTCTTTAATTCATTTTCCTGATTGTATTGAATTATATTCCTTGTGTAATACAGCACCACTTGTTAGAATATGTTTTAAATTTGTAGTTTTAAACATTATTTTAATAAGCAATGAAACACAATGTATGAACCAATAAATACCCATTCCAGAAAATTTCAACAATAAAAGGCCACTCAAGACTTCTATCATTACAATCCACCAATATTATTCCACACACACAATCTCTGCAGAAGTAAAATCATCTGAATTCCACATTAAAGAAATATGTAACTAATGAAGAGGTTGCTACTGACAAACAACTTTACACATCAATGTTATCTACAAATTCAGTGCCTGCTACCCTTGAAAAATTGCCTATATTACATTACATATTAGTAAGTTGGTAATATTGCAGTAGGAGATGACCAACAAGTTCACAGTCACTAGGCATCTCATAGAAGGACATACTCAGGAATGTAAAACCCCTACCCCCCTTATAATGCACCAAATAATCAACAATCATATAGGCACTGCATATCAGCACTCCAACTACATGGTGTGGGAGTGGAATCCACAGCCTTCTGCAACAAAGGCAATTATGCTACTAACACTGCTTTCAGATTCTACAACACAGTGTGCCATTTGATGAACAAAAAACAGCTAGTTGCACACTGAAAACATTTACACTTGTTAGTGTGTTCAATTTGTAGTTTTGAACATTTTTCCAGTAAGTAATGAAACAAAATGTATGACCCAATAATGACAAACCTGCCCATTTCAGAACATTTTAACCATAAATGGCCCCCCAAACTTCCTTAAACAGTATCAGATGGTAAGCACAATCTCTGCAGAAGTAAAATTCATCTGAATAATTCTATATTAAAGAGATTTGTAACTAATGAAGAGGCTGTTACTGGGAAAGAACTTTACATTTCACTGTACCATCTACAAATTCAGTGCTTGCTGCCTGTGAAGAATTAATTGCCTACGTTGCATTAAAGAAAAAATGGTACACTGGTAATATTGCAGTAGAGAATGACTGAGAAACAGACAAGTTCATAGTTACTAGGCATCTTAAACAAAGGACGGCACACTAAGGAATGCAGAACCCCTAGCCCCTCTTAAAATGAAACAAATAATTGGCAACTGAGACATTACATACCATGCCTCCATACCTCTCAACCTCTTGGCACAAGAAATCTGAACAAAGCCTAAAATAATGGTGGGGGGGGCACAAAGACCCCCAAACAGGGGCAGATTATAAATATTGCTCTTATACACTTAAAAAGTTGCTAGAATAACAGCATTTGTCTTAGCATGCGTTTTCTGCAGGAAATAAAGGCTGAAAAACAAATGTGTGACATTTAGTTATTTAAATCCTCACTGATTTGCCAGGAAAAAACACAAATTTTATGAAGAATAGGTCAAAAATATGAAGCATAAGTCTGGACATTTGAGAGGTATGCATACCTCTCAACCTCTTAGTGCAAGAAATCTGGACAAAGCCTAACATGATGTAGATGCAAGGGTAGAAAAAGTAGGGATAGATTTTAAATATTGCACTTTTGTAACTTAGAAAGTTGATATTTTGTTATGTGTAACTACCTCTCTCTAACAAAGATATTCTCATTTTTTTCATATAGACCATATGTACATATTGTATATAGTTTGTCATTTGTTTCGTTTGTATTCTAGTAGAAATTATGTTTTGTCTTTTTGAAAATCAATAAAATATTTGAAAAAAAAGAAAGAAAGTTGATTTTTTGATCCTACTCTTTTTAATAGGTTCTGTAATATCTTTTATATCCGCATGAGCTACAATCAACTCAGGCAGACAGGTTCTTAGTTTAAGGTCTAATCTGAAGGGCAGCACAGTTAGGAGTGCAGCACCCACCAAAACCTGCCCTGCAGTGTCAGTAGTCTAACTAAAATAATTGTATGCAATTGTTAAAGGAAACGTAAGAAATCTTTTGTCCTAAATCTCAAGATGCTTGCCATTTTTTTTCATGTTTTCTCCAGGACAAAGCTGCCCATTTAGGGACTGTTCTGTTTAAAGAGGGGAAGGTGGTAACCCTAGTTTTAAATTATATGAATTTTATTATGATGACAACTGCTGTAGTATAAATTAGTTCAGAGCCTGAAGATGCTGATATGGTGTGTCATAGGGAAATATCCTGCACTTTTTATCACAGTTCTTTATCTCAGATAGGTGTGTGTATGCGCACGTGCGCACTTGTTTATATGTGTGTTCCTGTTTAAACACTTGTGCACAAGGCTGTATGAGTGTACTGTACACATCTCTATTTTTTGTAAATGTAACTTTAGAACAAGTTGTGTACACATGACGTTTGATTGACTAAATGTGCATGTGCCGGACAAGACAACAAGCAGGAACGGCCTTAGGTCAACTGGTGCCCTAGGCAAAAGGGCTCCACGGCACCCCCCCCCCACCACACCATCCGGTGCCCCCATTCTGGTCTGCATACACAAAATAAACACTGGAAAAGTGCCCCTGCAGCAGCGGCGCCCTAGGTGGCCGCCTAGTTGGCCTATGCCTAAGGCCGGCTATGACAACAAGAAAACTACTGAATTTCTACACACACACATACTTTCTCTTGCATACAGAAACCAAGTTTAAACTACACAAACACACACACACACACACACACACACACACACACACACACACACACACACACAAAACTACACTTACCTTCTTTTTAAACAAAATGGTCACAGGCATACACACGGAATTAATCCCTTTCAAAGTGCTTGTTTAATTTCCACGCATCACCATAAAACGTCTTTACATCAGTATTGGCGATTGGCAAACGTGCGTATGACATGCATATATTTCTCCTTAAAGGTAGTGGAAGCCTCCTCATCACACTGCAGGTATAAAAGTGGGAGGGCACTCGCTCCTCCCCCTCGACCTACGATTCTGGCACCCTATGGTTTATTTATTCATTTTAATTAATTTACTTTTCTTATTATGCATTCGCATAATAAGAAAAGTAAATTAATTAAAATAAATAAATGAACACAAACTGCACCCTTTACTGTACGGCGTCCTAGGCTGTTGCCTAGTTTGCCTATGCCTAAGGCCGGCCGTGGGTAGGGTAATAGTCACTGAGACTATCTGGTAGACAGCCAGAATAGGAATACAGTGCTGGTCTATTTACAAGTATCCAGTCTAGTGAGGATTGTTTCTTGGATGGTTTGTTAAACCTAGTGGGTGAATGGATAAGCTGTGTGAAGCTATGCAGGTTTATGCAGTTTTTGGGGTTTGGGGAGTTGCAGTCTAACCAGTCTACATTGAAATCGCCCATAATAATTGTTTCCTGTGGTAATGTCTTACTACACTGGTGTAGTATGTTTTCTAATGCTTGTATGTTGTCCCCAGGAGGCATATAAAGGCCCACTATGTATATATGTTTTCTGGCGTTTAAGCTTAGTTTGGCAGATATAACTTCAGCTTTGTCGAGGTTTAGTGTTTCATCGTTTACAGAATCTATGATGAGGTGTTTTTTAAAGAGTAGGGCAATGCCTCCTCCACTTTTACCAATTCTGTCTTTATGTATGATATTATATCCTGGTAGTTGTATTTCATTGCTGGGTGTGGCCAGTTTTAGCCAAGTTTCGGTGAGAAGTACAATATCTGGGGAGTATAGGGCAAGGTTATTATAGAATTCATGGACTTTGTTGTTGATACTTCTTATGTTGATATTTAGTAGGAGGATATCAGATTTATTCCTAGGAGGGATTGTTCTAGTTTGATGTGTTTGAGTCTGTATGTTGGTTTGTGAGGATAGGCTAAATGGAACAAAGGATGGGCCAGAGTTTGGGTGAATGTCTCCACTAGGAAATAGTTTGGAGGCAATACTGACTATAGTTTTGAAGAATTTGAGTGTTTGTTGTAGTGCAGGGAGATACTGGAAATGTAAGGGTGAGGGAGAAGGATGACTTTAAAGTGGAGTAGGGATGTGCTATTGAAGATGGAGCTACCTATAGGGATGTTTGCTAATGCGACTGTAGGTTGGTAGCTAACACAGGTAGAGTGGGAGGGAGAAACATATGTAGGTTGGAGTGGTAACAGATGTTATGTGCTGCTAGAGTTGAGTATCATGGAAATGATTTACAGTGACACAGGAAACCTTCAGACACTGGATCCAACCCAGTTTGGTTTCTTCAAGGGTAGATCATGCCTACTCAACCAGGTGCACTTCTTCACCAAAAACACAGCCACAGTGGGCCCCAGAAGCATCCAGGGATGCCTCCTGAACAGTCTAAAATATTACTTATCAGAACTCCTGGAGTCACTATTTAACTATAGCCTTAAAACAGGTTTTGTGCCCTGTAAATGTAGGACTGTGACAGTCATTCCCTTGATAAGGGAGGACCTTCAGCAGATCCTGGAAACTATAGGCTCATTACTCTGACTAGCCGTATTTGCAAAGCCAAGGAAAGAAGTATCATGGAAATTATCAACAAGGACTGGATCCATCCCAGTTTGGCTTTGTCAAAGGAAGGTCATGGTTACTTAACCTGGTGGACTTCTTTTAAAAAGGTTATTAAGGCAATGGATGAGGGGAAAGTGGTACATACTGCCTACCAAGATCTGGCTAAAGCATTTGATAAAATACACCACTCAGGCATTGTCAGCAAACTTTTGGAACTAGACATAAACCCCTTTATAACATGCTGGATAGCTAGCTGATTGACAGATATGACTCAAGAGGTTAGGATCATTGAGGCCACCTTCACAAAGAGACCAGTCAACAGTGGAGTCCTTCAGGGGTCTGTGCAGGGCTCGCTCCTTATCCTTAGTTTCTTACAGACTGTTGATGGGCAATCTATACCTGGCATACAAGGCATTTTTGGATCCAGCTCTGTTTGCATATCTGCAAAACATATGCTAACAGAACTACCCAGTCTAGGCACTTAAACCTTGCTTGCAACATAAATAGGACATGTTGGAAGAACAGGTGTATTTCTCATAAAATATCCCCTCTCTGGAACAGACTTCCCATCCATTTAAAGCAGAGTCCTTCTCTAATCCAATTCAAGTGTAACCTAGACAAGTGGATGGGAAATTGGAGATTCACCCCCAGTGTGTCACCTATTTCTCTAATAGACAGAGGCAACTAGTAAATGCTTGACCACCCAAGCTGACACATAACCCTTAAAATAACCTTTAGGGTACCAAAACCTGTTGGATACATTTTAGGATGATGTGTGCAGTGCTCTTTGTGCTCTTGTTAATATTATTATTTTATTCTGTGGAACCTTTCTCCCCAGGCCTCTGAAAGGAGAGCTATATGCCCAGTTGGGCTGCCTGGTTAACAAATGCAAAATAAATAACAATCAATAAGCATAAACACCAAGTACTGAAAACAGCATTCGGATGTATAAATACCTCTAGCATAGAGTAACAGATATTCCACCATGCCAAATATTGAACCCAGGACCCTGTCAACTACAGCACAGTGCATTAGTTCACTAGACCACTCAGCTGGCCACAGAAAATGAATACTGGATAAAGTAAGAGACATTAGTAAACAAGCATGGTCAAGACAAGACAAGATTTATTTCATTAACTTTGTTGACCAGTTTGGTAGTCTGGTCCACAGACCATTTCAGCTGTTCCACACCAGAAAGGCAGTTAACAATGTCAACATACAATTACCATTTTGTGATATAGTATAATGCAAATGAGTGTAATTTAAACAAGTGCAGAGAGAAGAATTTTTCAAAATAAATGCAGTAGATATACAGAAAGAGATAATTACAATTCATTTTGCACTATGAGTAGAGTTAAACATTTATAATTTATTTTAATTATTTTATTTTACATTGTTGACCGGGATAGTCCAACTGGATACATGTCCATTTTCAGCAGAGGCCCGGGGAGAAAAGCTCCAAATGAAGTAATATAGAGATAGAAACTTATATAGAGCACACTAAAGTACATTAAATAACAGTCAAATTGCCACACAGAGTATAGGTTAGCTGTAATAGCATGCTTTACATCTGGAAAGCTAGTTTACAACACAGTAGAATTAAATTGACAATTAATTGCAAAAACAATTGCTAATATGTTGCAGGTATACCAGTGTTATTAAGTATTTAATCAGGCCTGGCACAGGGGCAAAGCCAATGAGTCATGAAGTACTGCTTGAGGGCTTTCTTAAATTTAGAAAGGGTAGTGTTTATTGAAATGTCCAGAGGTAGTGAGTTCCAAGCTTTGCCTACAGACTTGGCAAACGTGGAGTTCCCGGCTAAGTTGTTAGCTATAGTGGTTTGCATTACAATTCTATTGGATGATCTAAGTGATCTTTGGTTGGTGTGAGGATTGATGATATTTCTTAAAGCAGGGGTATTATCAGGTTGGTTAAGAACTTTGAAAGCTATAATAAGTTGGTTGTACTGAATCTGCCTTCATAGCTCTAGCCAGCCTAGATTTGTTAGGTTTATACAGTGATGTGTTCTGTAGGGCAGCCCAGTGGCAAATCTAGCTATGCTATTATAGCAGGCAGAGAGTCTGTTGAGTTCCATTTTGTTTAAGTTGGCAAGTATAGGGGAGGCATAGAAGAGGGTGGAGAGGAGATGGGAGGGAGCAATAGCAGTCCTAGCTGGTGGGGTTAGGAATGATTTTATTCCATATAGTGGAGCTCAGTTTTTTATTAATGTTTTTTATTGTTTTATTTACATGGGCATCAAATTTAAGATTGTTGTCTACAATTACCCCAAGTAGTTTCGTGTAGACATCTGGGGAGATAATAGTGCCATTTCTAGAGGTAATGGAGAAGGATATCACCGGGGATTTTTGCGTGAAAGAGAAAAATAGCAGTTTAGTTTTATTGGGGTTTAGAAGAAGACATCGGTCAGCAAGCCAATTTTCAACTAGGTTGAAAGTTGACTGAGTACTTGCCTGTAGCTCATCCTGGGTGGTACAAGTGCAGATCAATGTAGAGTCGTCTGCATATGTTATGCAGTTGGCCTTTGGGATGACAGCGTCAAGATCATTGATAAATATGGAGAATAGCAGTGGACCCAGGATAGACCCCTGGGGGACACCTAGGGTGCTGGGAAGGAGGTTAGATAGATTATTTTGCCATAGTTCTGCTTGTTGTCTATTGTGTAAATAGGATTGGAACCACTGAAGGGAGTGGTGACCTAGGGACATATTGGTCAGAGTGTGGATTAGCAGCTGGTGGTTAACCATATCAAATGCTTTGGAAAGATCCAAGAATAGAGGTGAGGAGAACTTGTTATTGTTTCTGTTATGATAAATATCATTGGTGAAGGAGAGGAGGGCTGTGGTAGTGCTATGATGTGGTCTAAAGCCATGCTGAGATTTAGCCAGTAGATTGTTCTGGGTTAGGAAGTGTAGAAGTTGTTTGTGGATGCATTTTTCCAGGATCTTAGCCAGTGGTGACAAGATGGCTATGGGCCTATAGTTAGATAATTCGGTAGAGCAGCCACCTTTATGGAGAGGTATAACACGAGATATTTTCCATATGGAGGGGACTTTGGCTTCAGCTATGGACCAGTTGATTAGGATGCAGATGGGGAATGCTATACTATCTGCGGCTTTTTGTAAATATTCAGCAGGTAGAAGGTCAGCGGCTAGGGTGGTAGGTTTTAGTCTTTTGATTAGATTGCAAATGAAAGAGGTGGAGACAGGTTGGAAGCTAAAGGAGGGCTGGGAGTTGGGATTGATGTCCTGAGTGCTAGTGGGGTTCAAAGGAAACTGGCTAGCTAAGGCTTGGATAGTTTCCGTAAAGAAACTATTAAAGGTGTTAGCAACATCCTGTGGCAAACTATCGGTTGACACTGATGGAGGTGGAGTGGTGGTTTGTCCTGGGTGTAGTAGTTTGTTTATACCTGCCCAGAATCTTTGATTGAATATTTTGGTTTCTTTTCTGAAGATTTGTGTAATAGTTTCTTTTATCCAGTAAGATGGATTTTTTTAGTCTCGTTTCTTATTTGCCGAAATTTGATTTGATCTATAGGGGGTTTTGTGGCACTCCAGGTAGCCCATGCTTTATTCCTGATTGTGATTTTTGATTTAGTATCTTTAGAGAGCCATGGAGCAACTTTAGTTTTAATCATAGTGGAACAAGCAGGCGCATGAGAATCTAGGATGGACAAGAATTTATTGTCAAAGTAGGCCACAGCATCTTCAAGGGGCAGGTATTTTAGGTCGGACCAGTTGCATGATTTGAGTTCATCCTGAAATATTCTGATGTTGAAGTTTTTATTATTACGTATGGTTCTGTAGTTGGGCTGATGAGAGTTGTGGGTTTTGTGTTTACAAATAAAAGTGAGAAAGTGATCATTGAGGTTATCAGGGATGGTCCCTGATGAATACATTTGGGGACGGCTATTGATAAGTATCCAATCTAGTATACTGTCTTTCTGGTTACGTTTGCCTAATCTGGTTGGGGTGGATATGACCTGTGTAAACCAATATAGGTTTACATGAGTGGTGGGAGACTGTGAGGAGCAGGTGTTCCAGTCGATGTTAAAATCTCTGAGAGCTATGGTTTCTTCAGGGTAGTTGTCAGTTAACCAATGGAGAGTACCCTCTAGTGTGTTAATAGTATTTCCTGGGGGAATGTACAAGCAGGCAATGTTTATGTTTTTATTTTTGTTAATATGTAACTTGGTAGAGAGTATTTCAGCTGTATTGATCTGGAGTGGTTGAATAGGATCTAAGGTAACATTTAAGGTGGACTTGAACAGGACAGCAACCCCCCCCTTTCCTAGTTGTACGGTCATACCTAAGTATATTATACCCTGGTGGTAGGATTTCATTATCGGAGGTTACAGGTTTCAGCGAGGTTTCAGCTAGACAGGATATCAGGGGATTGAATTTTTAGGAGGGCATGTAGATTATGTACCTTATTATTTATGCTCCTAATATTTAGGTGGTAAATGAGGAGGGAGTTGGGGGACCTACAAAAAGAAGAAATGATTGTATGCAATCTTTAGCTATCAATAGCAATTACCATATATACTGTAGTAGTCAAGTTGCCTCTCTCTGTGCAAATCTGAGCTATCCATTTCAGAACAAGGGTTACAGGGGAATAGCAGCAGTATAGATTTAAAAGTAGAACAGTGTTGAATCATATTACCTACTGGATATTTTAGGCAAACCCTTCACTTTAAATAAGTTGCCTCTTTCCCCACCTTCAGAGTTTAACTCAAAAGACACCTCCATCAAATATCTGACTGCAAGTGCTTTTCCACTGGACATATAACCTAACTACCTCCTCACCTGCATCACTTCTCCTTTCGGAGGATCAAATTCATTTTTTGATGCAGAACAGCCAAAGGAGGAAATGCAAGACACCCCCCACCCCCAAAAACAAAATGAGCCATTAGGCAAAAGGGAACTCTGCTTCTTATTCTTCTAATGCCTTTTTTAGGCAAGGTTCAAATGACAAATTCACCACTGTAACAGGAACAGGCAAGCAAAAACTGAAGGTTATGCTACTCAGTGCTAGAAGTCTAAATCTCAAAATGCACTCACTCGAGGCACTCCTTAAAATGGACAACATCGATATCTGTGCAGTTACTGAGACCTGGTTCATGGCTCCAGAGAGCACTCCTGCACTACCAGGCTATAACTCGTACCACACATTTCGGCCATGTAGTGTGGACCGAAACACCAAAGGTGGAGGTGTGCCCATATTCATTAAGGATAGCCACACCTCCAGGCTAGTTGCTCAGCATAATGCATCCGAGGTTATCCAAGTGCAACTAACTCTGGGCAAAACTGCAATCCAAATTGTAGCTTGCTACAGATCCCCCACCATGCCCCAGGATTCCCATTCCTCTTTTCTTGATGTACTGGAAAATATTAGGGTTTAACCAAACACCCTAATAATGGGCGACTTCAACTACCCCACCATTAACTGGGAAAACTACTCGTGTACCAACTCCTTAGCTCAACGCTTTCTGGAATTCATAAACTCCAATGCCCTGGATCAACTTATCTACACCCCCACCAGGGTCAACAATATCCTAGACCTAGTCATTACCAACACGAGTGACCGGTATTCCACACCTGAAGTCAACTCCTCGTTGGTCCGATCCGACCATAAGCTAATCACCCTTGATATCCACATCCTGCCCCCACCTCCCATTAAGGAAACCATAGTAAAAAATTTCTCCAAAGCCAACTTCATGCTTCTTAAGACAGAAATGGTGAACTTCATGACACCCATGCAGATGGACAATACAGTTACAACTGCTGAATCCTACACAAATGCACTCTATAAGCACTTACATGAGTGCATGGATCATGCTATCCCAAACAGAACCAAGACACTATCCTCCAAAAAAAAGGAAGCCAATCTGGTGGTCCCCTGCTATAAACAAACTGTACAACAGAAGGAAGAAACTGTTGCAAAAGAGAGTAAAATCCCATGACTGGAGGAGCTCCCTGGTCAGCCACAGTAAGAAGCTGAGATCCCTTATAAGATCCTCCAAAGCTAGCTACAAAAATAAAATTGCCACTAATTCTAAGAACAACCACAAAGCATTCAATAGCTATGTCAAGAATCTCGATGGCAACACCCAGATCTGCTCTGAGTTACAGCACAATGGCATGAAAATTACTGAACCAACTGATTATTGCCAACATCCTGGCAGATAGGTTCAGTGCTAACTTTATCCCCCCCCACCCCCTAAAGGGCCCATATCTATACAGAAAGAATGCAGAGTCCCTGTAATCACAACTACACAGGTAAAAGCTGCACTCTCTAAAGCCAAAAACACAGCATCCATGGGACCGAACAACACCCCAGGCTGCATTTTACATGAACTTCAGAACAAACTGGCTCCCCACCTAAGCACCACGTTCAATAATAGCCTCATATCAGGCTTTGTGCCCACTGAATAGTGCACAGCAACAGTTATCCCCACAAAGGGGTAGCCACCACAGATCCTGGGAACTATCGCCCTATTAGCCTGATGAGCCTGGTCTGCAAGGCCATTTATTTATTTGCATTTGTTAACCGGGTTGGTCCAGCTGGGTAAGAATTACCCTTTTTCAGTGGAGACCCGAGGGGAAAAGCCCCAAAAAGACATACAAATACATATGAATAGAGACAAAGTAACAATATTACAGAGGAAAACAATATTATGGGTACAATGGATAAGAAAAACAAACAATGAAAATTTGAGAATATGAGTAAGGTAGGCCAGAGGCATGCATGCAAAAGATTTATGAAAAGGTGTTCTGAGTAAGATCTCTGTATTAAGTTAAAGTAGGCAAAGAAATGATGATTTAGGTGTGGAGTCAGTAGTGTGGGAGTTTTAGGTGGGAGCATGTGAAGGGCATTCCCATTTGGAGGAGAGATGGGAGAGAAGCATGGATTTGAAATTGTTGTGGTTAGGTATATTACGTAGTGGTGTGGGGAGATTGTTCCATAGTTTGGCTATAGTGTGGGATAGTAGTAGTTTACCAGTTGGGTGGATGGGTTTGTGTACATGCAGGAGGTTTTGGCCTGTGGATCTCAGGGTACGGGTAGGTGTGTAGGGTGTTAGAGATTTAGCAAGAGAGGGGCATTCTGCTGGTTTAAAGATGAGTTTGTGGGCTGTTGTAAGTTGTAGGTACTTTAGATGGTTGTGGAGTTCTAGCCAGTTTAGGGTGTGTAGGGAGTGACAGTGATGGGAAGAGTTCTTAGAATTGGTTGCAAATTTGCAGATTTTGTTGTAACAGGCCTCAAGTTTAGCACTGAGTTCGAGTTGTAGGTTGGAGAATAAGGGAGCACCGTACAAGAGAGGGGAGAAGGAAGGTAGATGCAAGGGTATGACGGGAAGATGGAGTAAGGTAGTAGTTGTGTCTGCAGAGGAGGCCGATTTTCTGGTGGGTTTTTTTGATTGCTGAGAGGATGTGGGAGTCAAATTTTAGGTTTTCATCTATGGTAATGCCAAGTAGTTTGGTACTAGGAATGATTTCAAGAGGGGTGTTATTGTGGCTTTTGATGGAAAATTGGACTTTGTGGAACTGGGAAGTTTTAGTGGGAGTAAATATCATTAGCTTTGTTTTGTTGGCATTTAGGGCCAAGTGATGCGATTGCATCCATGATTCAATTTTGGAGAAGGCTGTTTGGGTATTAAGTAGAAGTTTGGATGGGGCTCATAAACAAAGACATTGGTAACCTCCAAACTCTGGATCCCACCCAGTTCGGGTTTGTGAAAGGCAGATCATGCCTCCTGAACCTGATTGACTTCTTTGAGGCAGTCGTAGGTGAGGGTAAGGTGGTTCACACAGCCTATCTTGACCTCGTCAAGGCTTTCGACACCATCCCCCATTCTGGAATTATAGCTAAACTCAATAAACTAGGTATAAATCCCTACGTCACAAGATGGGTTGCCAACTGGCTCACTGACAGAACCCACACTGTAAAAGTTGCAGACTCCAAATCTGACCTCAAACCAGTGACAAGTGGAGTACCACAGGGTTCAGTCCTGGGACCTCTTCTGTTTGGTATCTACTTCTCTGAAGTACAGGATAACACAGAAGGCCTCTGGCTAATGAAGTTCGCAGATGACTGCAAACTAGGAGCCATAGTCAAGTCCCCAAATGATGTGGACATCCTAAAGAAGGGCCTCACTGAGACAGATGCCTGGTGTCAGAACCATGTTCTCAAGCTCAATGCCAAAAAGTGCAGTGTCATCCCCTTTGGTAAAAACTCTGTACCCATGAACTACCACATAGGCAGCAATCTACTTAACAATGAATGTGTGATAAGAGACCTTGGGACCCAGGTGGACAGTAGTCTCTCCTTTGATAGTCACATCACCACAGTAGTCAGGAAGCCCTTCTACATGGCACACCTCATCATAAAAGGGTTCTCATCCAGGAAAAAAGAGGTAATTGTTCCCCTCTACTCAACACTCATTAGACCCATTATAGAGTACAATGCCCCTTTTGGAATGTAATGCACAAGACATCTGCAGCAGCTGGAAAGGCCACAGAAGTACCTCACAAAGAGGATTACTGGCCTCAAACAAATTCCCTACACTGACTGTCTCAAAAAACTCCAGCTTTACTCCATAGCATATCGCCTACTTCAAGGTGATCTCTGCCTAACATATAAAGCTATGTCAAACCCAGAGCTGTTGGACATGCTACACCTAAAGAAATTCCAATCCCTCCGAGCTACACGCTCTAGGGACCTAAACATTGTCACCACAATAAACAGGACATGCTGGAGGGATAGATTCCTGTCCCAGAGACTTCCCATACTCTGGAACAGGCTACCCATCTATGTCAAAGTTCTTCATTAGCAGTCTTCAAGAAAAATCTTGATGAGTGGATGGGAAATAGGAAATACATCCCGGGGATCACTTCTGTGTCTCTGCTCAACAGTGGCACAGGAAAATAACTTTCTTGGGTGTCGTAAGCCAGGTAACCTTGTTGGCTAGGCTTACGTAGGCCCTTGGGCCAATAGCCTAGTACCTACCTATGAATCTATGAAAAACGCAAACAGAAGTACATTGCCAGTAAAACATTTTCCACTATTGTAAAGGAAAATACTTGAGAGACAGAGAAAAGCACAGGAGTTGACCAGCAGAATCAGGAGCACCATGGTACTGAACTGGAACCTCGAGCTGGAAGATGGAGATAAACAGGATGAAGACCAGTAACATAGGAATTAGTGAATAAATGTGAGACTGCAAAGTATCAGTTGCAGTTGTGAAATAAGGCTGTATAAGAATAAATGGAAAAGGTGGACTTTTGCTGTCTTTGTCAAACTTGTGAGGAACTGAAAGGCATTTGCCTCACTTCATGTCATTAATGTTTGGAAGGACGCTGATGGAAGGGGAGGAGGAAGGCAAAAGGTAACTGTAAGTAAAACAGTTTCTTAGGAAGGCAAAAGGTAACTGTAAGTAAAACAGTTTCTTTTCTTAACAGTATTTCCATGAAACTTTTCACGATTTAAATTGCAAATTTTATAGTGAAGTATTTTCAGTTGTTCTTGTATGTGATAATGTTATTAAAGTAAACCTTGCCTTTTTCTTCCTCTTTTCTCTATTATTTTGGGAGGGTATTAAGACATGTAGGCATTATAGTGTAAAAAGAGAAGAAAAGCTAGCCAAAAGCATGCTTAAGTTAATAGTTGTAATCTTAGGTTTTTGAGATGGGAGATTGAGTGTAAAAGTACACAGGCTATAATATATGTAGAGGTGAAATGTTTTCTCTTATTTTTGCATAGGTGGATGTCTGGATTAAGACCCTTGGCTTAATCTAATAACAAATTTTACATGGAAACAAGTAAATATGAAAATATTGAATATAATGAAAAGTTTTCCTTTAGCAACAAATGTTTCAGCTTATCTTTCAGGCTGCAACAGAGCAATGCATCTTTTTCTGTCACTTTTCCATGGAGGCAAAGTGATAATAGGGTGATAAAAGACAGAACACTGGTTTGTTTCTTCAAAATTAAAAGTTAATGATTTCTGAAAGTATGCAAGTAGTTTTCGCATCTGGAGGAGGGGTTTACAGATAAAAAAAGGACACTAACTAGTTGAAGTAGAAGTACAAGCATAACATGTGTCTTAGCATGGATAACCTCATTTTCAGGTTAACCAGACTTGTGTTAGTAGATGTCTATTTGGCACAAACATTCCTATTAGGAGGGCTAAACTTCATTATTTGTAAATGTACTATGTGTGTTGTATTAAGTTAATAGGTTATGAAGGTGTTGTGCGGTGTATTTGTTTTTTTTTTTTGTTTTTTTTTAAGGTTTTTATTAAAACAAAAAGTCTTGTAAAATGTGAGATAGATTTCAACATTGATGATAAGGAAAAAAAACAGTAGAAAAGATTAACCTGCCAAACATTAATGGGTGCATGTATCATAAAAGCTGGAAATAAACATTTTAATAGGTGGGGATAAAGACTTTTTACCATAATGGCGACACTTTCCATCTTGGAATATGAATGGAGTCACAGATATAAACAAATGGGAAAAAATATAATTTCTTAATATAATTAGGTACATTGCAAATAGCAATGCTACAGGAAATACATTTATAAAGAAATGAGCATGTGAATTCGATAAAAAAGATTTTCAGGATATATATTCGGCAGAAAATCAAGGACAGAGGAAATGAGGAGTATGTATATTAATTAGTGGAGGAGCTCTGGTAATGATAAAAGATGGAAAAAGATAATAATGACAGATTACACTGGTATGTATTTGTATTCCACTTAAAACTGCTGTTTTGGAGCTCAAAAATTAATTGAGTAGAAATTATCAGCTTTCAGCAGAGAATATTACTTATAGATGGAGACTGGAATTTGATTAGCAAAAATGAAGATATATGGGGGACCAGAATTTAAAATTTAACAAAAGAGGGTAGATTTATGAAGAAATTTATGAAAGTATTTGGTGTGAAAGATGTGAATTCAGGAAGTCAGAGAGAATTTACATATCATTCCCCAAGGTACAATAACTGGGCTAGACTTGATAGAAATTATATTTCACAGGAACATGTCCTTTTAAGTTAGAACTTCAGTACATATCCTATAACTATTTCAGAGCATGTGCCAGTAATTACTAAAATAAAAATACAGGATAATAAACTAAAGCTGAGACAAAGGCACTGTGGTACTTCCCCACCTATGTGTTAAACACAGAGGAATTTAAGGAATGGGTAGTAGAAATTATCCAGAACTTAATAGAGAAGATATAACCTACTCCATAAGTTATAGATAATGATTGGGATAAAATGAAAGTGGATTGTGAAAAACTGAAAGGCTGCCAGCCCAGCCAGATAAAATATTGTAAATAATTCTGTGTGATTTGTAAATATTAATATAATCCACAGGCTGGTTTTACAAATGTAAAAGAGAACTATATGTTATGATTAAACTATATGTTGTACTGAGCTTCAAAAATGTAACCACAATGCACTCTGCTGGAAGAAAGCCGATAAGTCAAGCATTGTATGACTGATCTCAAACTTGGAGACATGATGTCTGGGTTAAAACATTCCGTCTATTGTTTTGAGACCAGAATTAATTGCTAGATTTTACATGTATAATGTCTTTTATTGATGGGGCTTCCTGCAGGTGCAAGATTACAAAGATATGTTAAACTCTGTGTTTTCTGTTAGCCTGGGAAATTAAACCCAAGAAGTGTCAAGAATGATGTAATCTAAAATGAGCCAGCAGTGATGTATTATCAATTTAAGACTTTCTCAGAGAGAGAGAGAGAGAATTAGAGCATTTTGGATTTTGTCTGAACATCAACTCACCAGTACTTTGCTTTGCTCTTTATGTACGAAAGTTATTTAGAACATTGTTTCTCTTCGAAATATATAGAAAATAGTAAGATTAGACTAGCGGTTTTCTATATTTTTGTCAGTCTATTCTACAGTATTATTTTAAGCATTTTCCTGTGATGCCTGAACTCTTGACTAGCACTGTGTTGAATTGAAGAGATTTGTCTTGTGTTTTTATTATTTATTATTAAATAGTTTTAAACCTTTCAACTGTGGCTGTTTTGTGTAGACATAATTTAAGCTCTAGAGTATGTTGCATGTATATAGTGATGCTGTCCAAGCCGCTCCAATAAGCCTTAATGTCCATCATACTTACTAATTGGATAATAATAATAATAATAATAATAATAATAATAATAATAATAATAATAATAATAATATTGCACAGTAAAAGTGGACACCCTTTGGTAAGGACCTTATTAGTAACGGATATTAGTGGCTGGTGGCAGTGGATTACTACCTTATAGCCTGTCAGGAAGGGGCATAGCTGGAGAACCTGTGCCAGCCTTTCCCAGGAGTGTTTGTGTGTTTGTATATAACTCATATCTTAAAGTGTGTGTGTGTGTGTGTGTGTGTGTGTGTGTGTGTGTGTGTGTGTGTGTGTGTGTGTGTGTGTGTGTGTCTCAGCTACCTGGGCAGGGACATGAACCACTGGTTGGACAGAGAGGGTGCTGGAGGTTTTAACTTCACTACTAGGCTGAGATCTGGACCCTATAGCTGTGCCAGTGGGGAGTCTTATTGGGGATCTGGAGAGAAAGGGAGAAACTAGCCCCAGACTGACTGTGATCTCTATGTGCTCTTAAGGGAACTTGTACTTTACTGTGTGTGTACTTGTTATCCATCCCAATGTGCATGCCCTCACTAGTGCTAGTGGTGAGGATTGAGGCTCCCTGATTACTGGGTCAGTGCACAAGTGTCACATATTAATTGGTTGACAGTGGTAGGATATCCACACCACTATATTAATTGTTTGGCACATACTAATTGGCTTGTAGTGGTATGGATAGTGAATTCCTGTAGCTTGTGTACAGTGATCACTGAATGTGTTTTTGTACTCTATATCAGCCATGTATTGAATATTCAGAGTTCATATCACAATTGTTTTATTTATTTTGTTAGCTTAGTTATTCAGGGAGAGCAGGGAAGCATGTCAGCAGAGGAGTACGGCAAGCTGACAAAGAGCCAGTTGGGTGAGATGTGCCAGGCTAAGGGATTGGTGCATGGAAACCTGACAGATATGATTGGAGCTTTGGTCACAGCTGCATCAGAAAATAGCAATTAAGAGGACTATCAGACTGGCTGTGTAGATGTACAACACTCAGAGATTGGAGAGCTTAACCTTTCTGCAGAGGACTTAAAAATCCATCTGGAGCTAAAAAGACTTGAGTTGGAGGCCAGGCATTTGGAAACAGAAGCAGCAGAGAGACTGAGACATCTACAGGCTGAGGAGAATGAGAAATTGCTATGCCTGGAAGCTGAGGAGAAGGAAAGGCAGAGGCAGCACGAAAAGGAGATGCTGAGTTGCTGATGCTTCACCAGAGTCATGGAGGTAATGGGTAAAGGAGTAACTGGACCCCAGAAGCACAAAAGGTCATTACATTTCTTCAGCAGTTTACAGGCTAAAACCATTCCTTACTCCACAAACCAGAACTTCTTTGCCCTTACCCATTTAATCTCCACACTCCTATATGCTTCATCCATATATACAAATCTGACTAAAAACTGTCTCAACAAACAGTCTATCTCTTATAATAACATAGCTAGATTTGCCACAGCCTCCTCTTTCAGAACCCACCACTGTCATAATCTGAAACAACTAGGCTGGCTTGAGCTACAAAACCAAATCCATTATAACCAACTTATCATCACCCATAAAACCTTCTTCCAACCAACTAAAACTCCAATACTATCAAACCTTTTTACCCCATATAAAAACCTTAATAACTTACGTTCATCAAAGAAATTACTAGTATCCACATGTATATCTAACAATAACTCTGGTGACTCTCTGTTCTGTAATGCTGTTGGAAAATACTGGAACCAACTTCCAAATGAACTTACACCTATGTCCTCTTTAACACTGTTTAAACAAAAAATTAAACTTTACCTTAAAACACACTGGCTATGCCCCTGTACAAACCCAGACTAATCTAAAATGACATTGCTATCATCATCACTGCTGACCTTGTTTTCTTTTTCAACCAATACCTCTACTTTCATGGACTAATCCAAATCTGTTCCTTACTCTAAAAAAAAAAAATTAATTTTTCTTTTTTTTCATCCTTAAGAATAGACTTACTAGCAAATTTATATAATGATCTGTAACAATCTTTGTATTCAATGTTTGAAATGTTATGTAATATTCTGCTAATACTTTTTGTACATGCATTTATATGTTAACCATTTTATGTTTATGTTTTATCTCTTTGGTAATCTTTTCAAGTGGAACTTATCTCCCCGGGCCTCTGCTGAAAATGGACATATATCCAGTTAGACTAGCCCAGTCAACAAATGTAAAATAAAATAAATAAAATAAAATAAATAATTTTGATAGTTTCATTTATATGTTTGAGAGGGTATGTAAACAGTATGATGTTGACCAATGAGTTCCTGATCCCCTTACTCCACGGTAAAGCTGTAACTGTGCTGTCTAAATTATCTGATCATTAATTTTTTTGATTATACTGCTGTTAAGAATTGTTTATTAGATTTTTTTAAGCTAACACCTGAAGCTTATAGGAAAAAGTTTTGTGAGCATAGATGCAAGGGAGATGAAAGTGTGTGGGAATATGTTGCAGAACTGAGCACTTATTTTCATAGGTGGGTGAGTGTATGTTAGGTCACCACTTTTGAAGGTCTGGAAGACCTTTTGGTGAGGGAACAAGACCTTAGCCCTTTGCCTGAGGACATGAGGATCTGGTTAGCTGATAGACTGTGCTATTTCAGATGAGTTTGGAAGGAAGGGAGACCTATACCTTGCAAGCAGAGCATCACTGCACAGGAAAGGGACACCCAGTGCTGCTCATGGGTCTAAAAAAACCCATGGTGGACAGCCCAGACTGCCCCAACAGAATCTGCCAGTAGTATGGGAAGCCACTAGTCCAGGTACACATCCAGGACCTAGGGTTAAATGTTCTGAATGCATCCAGTGGGGCCATGTGGCATATAGATGTCCACGGAGGCAAGGTGGGGAACAAAAGGTGAGGGAGCCAGTAAGTGGGAATGACAAAATGCCAGTAGTAGGTTGTCTTGAGACAACAGGGGTACCAAACTACCATCTTGCAGATGTCCTGATAGGGAAGGATTTTGATAAGGCAGTACCGTGTGTTATTGCAGTTACAGTCAGGCTTCAGCCAGGACTGGTGAGGTGGTTACTTCAGGGAGGGAGCTACCCTGTAGCAGTGAGACTGAAGGTGAGCCACAGCTGCTTGTGGGTACTGATGGTCCCTTGCACAGTGTGACTGCAAAGGTAGAGGTGAGTAGTAGTACCCAGGCTGACAGTGATGCACCGCTGTCAGAGGATACCAAATGTCCTGTGAAAGGGGAAATAGGAAGGGTTACAAAGAGAGAGTTGAGACAGGCTCAGCTCTCAGACCCTACATTGCAAGGCTTGAGGCAGGTAGCTAATGAGGTGCCTGAGTCTCAAGGGAAGGGGGGAACCTGTATATGGGGACAAATGGTTACTGTATAGAGATTGGACCCCTGAGGGAGGGCTAGAAGGTGAGAGAATACAGCAGTTGGTAGTGCCTAGAGCCTACCATCTGGCACTTCTAGCCATAGCTCATGATATTACCTTTGCAGGTCATATGGGCATAAAACGTACAAAGAGACATATTATGCAGAACTTCTATTGGCCTGGAATTTCCAGAGATGTAACAGGGCACTTCAGGACCTGTAAGCAGTGCTAAAAAGGTAGGCAAGGCAGGAGACAAGGTGAGAGCTCCTTTGTCTGTAATTGAGGAGACATTTCAGAGGGTAGGTATGGATATTGTGGGGCCTCTGAGTACCCCAAGTTCCACAGGGAAAAAGTATATCCTAGTGGTAGTAGATTATGCTGCAAGATACCCTGAGGCAGTGGCTTTATCCTCCATTGAGGCAGAAAAGGTGGCAAATGCTTTGTTAGAGATTTTCAGTAGAGTTGGTTTCCCAAAGGAATACTGACTGACAGAGGTGCCAATTTTATGTCAGACCTACTGACTTCACTGTGGAAGTACTGGGGGGTAAAGCACCTGAAGTCCACCCCCTACCATCAAAAGACTAATGGTCTTGTTGAGAGGGTAAACTCTACAATCAAGTCCATGCTACGGGCATTTGCAGACCAGTTTAAGAGGGAGTGAGACAAATATTTGGCCCATCTGTTATTTGCTTACAGAGAGGTTCCCCAGGAATCCACAGGTTTTTCACCCTTTGAGTTGCTGTATGGGCATAAGGTGAGCGGCCCTCTAGATTAAATCTGAGATGAGTGGGAAGGTGAGTATGAATCTCACAAGGAGTTTGTTGTTGCATATGTCCTAAACCTCAGGACAAGGCTCAGGGAGGTCTTGGGCTTGGCACAGGAGAACCTGGCAGAAGCCCAACAATAGAAAAAGATCTGGTATGACAGGGATGCTCAAGTTAGACAGTATGCTGTAGGGCAGCAAGTAATGGTTCTCATTCATGTCAGACACAACAAGCTCCAAGCAGCCTGGGAGGGACCCTACAAGGTTGTAAGCAAGGTAAGTGATGTTAACTACCTGGTAGAACTACTAGGCAGGATGCATGGGGTACAAATTGTACCATGTTAACATAATGAAACCTTACCATGTTAGGGAGCCTCTTGTGCAGAGTATTTGCAGTGGATTGCAGGAGGAGTCTGAGGGAGATCTGGTGACTGATCTCCTCAGTGAGGCTCAGACTGACACCTCAGTGGAGGGCTAGCAATGTCCCAGCAGCGATCTCCTACCCAGGTTCGAGAAATCCAAGCAGTGTTACAGTTGTTTGGGGGCATTTTCACTGTTATATCAGGGTTCACCCACCTGGTGCAGCACCAGGTGGATACAGGTCCCCAAAGGCCTATTAGGCAGGCCCCTTATAGGGTGCCTGAGAAAGTCAAGACTCTGAGGGTGGAGATACAGGAGATGTTGGAACTAGGGGGTATTCAAGAGTCCAGCAGTCCCTGGGCCTCCCCAGTGGTGTAGGTGCCAAAGAAGGACGGCAGCACTAGGTTCTGTGTGGACTACAGGAAATTAAATAGTCACACAGAGTCAGATGCTTACCCCATGCCTAGGATAGATGAAGCCCGAGAGCAGCTGGGTGGGGCTAATTATCTTACCATCATTGATCTTACCAAAGGCTACTGGCAGGTGCCCTTAATTCCCAGTGCTAGAGAGAAGCCAGCCTTTGTGACTCCTTTTGGCTTGTATGAGTTCACAAAGATGCCCTTTGGGATGAAAAATGCTCCAGTGACTTTCCAGAGGCTGGTATATCATATCCTAGCAGGAGCAGGAGGGTTTTCCCTTGCTTACCTAGATGATATTGCCATCTACAGCCATTTCTGGCAAGAGCACCTTTACCATGTCAGGGAGGTGCTGGGCAGACTACAGAGGGCAGGGTTGACCATTAAGCCCAGCAAATGTCAGGTGGGTATGGCAGAGGTCTTCTACTTGGGACATAGAGTGGAGAGTGGTAAGATCAGGCCAGAACCTGCCAAACTGAAAGCCATTCAGGCATGGCCTGCACCTGTTACCAAAAAACAGGTGAGGACATTCTTAGGGACAACAGTGTACTACAGAAAGTTCATCCCCAGTTATAGCACCATAGCTGCCCCCCCCCCTCACAGACCTGACAAGGAAAAACAGACCAGATAAGGTAGTGTGGGCCATTGCATGTGAGCAGGCATTGCAGAAGTTTAAAGATGCTTTGGGAGGATGCCCTGTGTTAGCCAGTCCAGATTACAGCAAAGAATTTGTTGTGAAGTTGGATGCTTCAAACCATGGGATGGGGGCTGTACTTAACCAGATGTCTTCAGAGGGAGAATAGTACCCAGTGGTTTATCTCAGTTGTAGGATCCAACCCAGGGAGGAATGTTATGCAGCTGTAGAGAAGGAATGTCTAGCCATAGTGTGGGCACTGCAAAAACGTCAGCCTTATCTGTATGGGATGAAATTCACTGTAGTTACAGATCACAATCCCCTAACATGGTTACACTGAGGCAGCCAGCAAAATGCTAAGTTGCTAAGATGGAGCCTAGGGTTGCAAGCATATGATATGTCAGTGCAGCACTTCAGTGGGATTAGCAATGCCAATGCAGATGGGCTTTCAAGACGAGGAATGGAGTAGGGTATGCTCAGATAGACCTAACCCTCTCAAGCAATGTTTCTGAAGGGTCACTTGAAAAACTAGCTTGAGTTCTCAGGGAGAGGAGAAATGTGAAAAACTGAAAGGTTGACAGCCCAGCCAGATAAAATCTTGAAAATAATTCTATGTGATTTCTAAATATTAATATAATCTACAGGCTGGCTTTACAAATGTAGAAGAGAACTATATGTTATGATTAATCTATATGTTGTACTGAGCTTCAAAAATGTAAACACAGTGCACTCTGCTGGAAGTAAGCTGATAAGTCAGACATTGTATGACTGTGATCTCAAACTCAGAGACATGATGTCTGGGTAAGACATTCCTTCTATTGTATTGAGACCAGAGTTAATTGCTAGATTTTACAAGTATAATGTCTTTGCTTTCTGCAGGTGAAAGATTACAAAGGTATGTTAAACTGTGAGTTTCTGTTAGCCTGGGAAATTAAACTAGAGAAGTGTCAAGAATGATGTAATCTAAAATGAGTCAGTGGCGATCTATTATCATTTTAAGACTTTCTCAGAGAGACAGAATTAGAGCATTTTGGATGTTGTATGAACCTGAACACTTCAACTCACCAGTACTTTGCTTTGCTCTGTATGTATGTAAGTTATTTAGAACATTGTTAGAAACAGACAGAAAATAGTAAGACCTTAGACTAGCTGTTTTCTATATTTTTCTCAGACTATTCTACAGTATTATTTTAAGCATTTTCCTGTGATGTCTGAACACTTGACTAGCACTGTGCTGAATTGAGGTGATTTGTCTTGTGTTTTTATTATTTATTATTAAATATTTTTAAACCTTTCAACTGTGCCTGTTTTGTGTAGAGATAATTTAAGCTGTAGAGTACATTGCATGCATATAGTGATACTGTCCAAGCCACTCCAAATAAGCCTTGCTGTTCATCATACTTACTAATTGGAGAGTAATAATAATATTGTACAGTAAAATTGGACACCCTTTGGTAAGGGCCTTATTAGTAGATGATATTAGTGGTTGGTGGAAGTGGATTACTACCTTATAGCCTGGCAGGAAGGGGCATAGCTGGAGAACCTGTGTCAGCCTTCCCCAGGAGTGTCTGTGCGTTTGTATATAACTCATATCTTAAAGTGTGTGTGTGTGTGTGTGTGTGTGTGTGTGTGTGTGTGTGTGTGTGTGTGTGTGTGTGTGTGTGTCAGCTACTCGGGCAGGGACATGAAGCACTGGTTGGACAGGGAGGGTGCTGGAGGTTTTAACCTGACCACTAGGCTGAGCTCTGGACCCTATAGCTGTGCCAGTGGTGAGTCTTATTGAGGATCTGGAGAGAAAGGGAGAAACCAGCCCCAGACTGACTGTGATCTCTGTATGCTCTTAAAGAAAATTGTACTTTACTGGTGTACTTGTTATCCTTCCCAATGTGTATGCCCCTCACTGGTGCTAGTGGTGAGGATTGAGGCTCCTTGATTACTGGGCCAGTGCATGGGTGTCACATGGAGTTTAAAAATAGGGTGGAAACAAAAGAAAAAGAGATCTGGTTAAGAAGTTACAATCTTTTACAGGAGCTGAAAAGTTAAAGTGTTACAAAATAAGGGGAATCTGACAAAACAAGAGGAGGTGTAATTGCATAGTGCTGAAGAGATAATAAGCGAGTACCTGGATATTATGCATGAGTTTAGAAAGATTGCTGGTAAGCAATTGTGTTTTGATAATATCTCCAGAACACAAAAGACTTTTGGTACAACAACTTAGGCAACAGAAAGTAGAAATGGTTGTTGCCAAATGTAGGAGTCTACAACAAGAAAAATAACCAGAGATCCTGCAGAAGTATTAGAGATATTTTGGAAATTTTATGGATATTTGTATTAAGCAGAGAAGTGGGATAATCAGGAAAAAGTACAAATGAAAATACTTATGGAAGACTTAAGTAGGCCAAGGTTAGAGGCAGTTGAGGCTCAACAACCAACAGTTAAGACAGGATGAGATAAGACAAAAATGGTGATATATAACCAATCTAAGGAAAATCTACAGAAATAGATTTTATTCCAGTGGAAGTTTGGAAGTTTGGCAGGAAGAAAGTGATAAAGATCTAGAAGGTTATGTTTAAAAGTATTTTAAAAGGAGGGGATTCACCAATATCCTGGAAAAAGCTGTGGTGGCTGTAATACCTAAAGATGGTAAAAATCCATCTGATCTAGCTTCATATAGGCTGATTTCAATTATCAGCCATGATTATAATGTGTTTATGTCTATAATAGCTAAAAGAAGGCATTGTCAAAATTGATAGATATGGATTAATGTGGTTTTGGGGAAGGGAGACAAACATTTGACAACATTAATAGAATAATGATGATCCAGAGGGAAGAAGTATATAAGAAAATATCACTATTGTCTTTGGGGTGTTGATGCAGAGAAAGCACTCAACAGAGTAAGCTGGGATTTTATGAGTAGGGCAATGGAAACATTTGCAACTCCTAATACAGTAATACCATTAATTAGAAGGATATATGAGGGACTGGAGGCAAAACTCAAAGTGGAAGGGTTCCTCTCTGGTAAGTTGTGTCTGAACAGAGGAACCAGGCATGGGGGTCCTCTTTCCCCTTTGTTATTTGCAGTATATTTAGAACCACTGGCAAAGAAAATGAGGGACTCAGAAATTAAAGGATATAATTGGTGTGGTGCTCAATAAAATTTGGCTTCATTTGCAGATGGTATTACTTTGTACCCAGTGGAGCCAGAAAAGGACATCTCAATGCTGTTGAATTTTCTGAGGCAGTTTTTTTCAGGTTATAAAATGAATGAAGATAAAACAAAGGCTATAGCTGTAAATTATGTACCCACAAATTAATTGGTCGAGCAATACCCATATTTATGGGGCTATGATAAAATGAGGTATTTAGCAGTATGGATTAAAATGATTCAGTTATGGCAGCTAAGGGTATGAGGGAAAAGATAATACAAAAACTGAGAAACTGGAAGTTCTTGACTGTGGACATTGTTAGCAAGAGCAAGATACAAGCAGTAAAAATGTTTTTAGTCCATTTAGTTTTATACACAGGTCAGGCATAATTTTTATCAAGTAGAGGAGATGTTGTTGCAGTAATTAATAAAGGGCTGAAGGATTATATTTGAGAGAGGAAGGGGGGGCAAGAGTTAAGTGGAAATAAAATATCCTCCCATCAGGACAAGGAGGTTTAGGATTACCTGGTCTGAAGGGATATTTTAGAGCTACACAGTTAAGGCTCTTATACATAACACAAGCAGAAAGCTACAATTCAAAATGGAAAGGGATGGTGATGAAGCAGGGGGTTAATTGAAGAAACAAGGAAAGAGTGGGATTTTGGACACAGATAATTAAGGAGAATAACAACAAGTCATACAGAATATTATATTCATAAAGTAAAGTAAACCAGAAAATATACCAAGAACTAAGCCAACATGGGAATGGAGAAAATGAGATTTTGCTGATAGGGATAACTGCAATTAGGGGTAAAGAGAATAGAAAAGTGGCATGGAATTTACTGGAGGAAGTTGGCAAAGGAACCAATGTATTTGGAACTCATAATCAGAGAAGGAAAGGTAATAGAATGGGAAGAGGCCAAGAAGATATTTGGACTGCAGGTTAATGACTGCCTTCCCTATCAGGTATTGATATCAGTGTATAGACAGAGATAAAGGGATAGAGGAATCCTAAGAGAAAGACCTGCACTGGTTGAGTTTTTAATTGAATCCTGAGCAGAAGCTGTCATTAAAATTGGATACTTAGTAGGGCATATAAAATATTGAGCTATAACTATAGGAATCAATCAGAAGGGGTCAGAAAAGATTCAGAAGAGAGATTAGATATACAATTCACAAATAAACAATGGAAGGACATATTTATGACTCCCAAATATGCAGCAAAGTTTAAAAGATTTTGTATTTTGCCTGGAAATGTTTGCACTGATACTTAAATACCCTAAGCAGAGTTCAAAGAAAGTTTCCTCAAGTAGATGACAAATGTTGGAGGTGTGATAGGGAAGACAGAGATAACTGGGAATATATGTTTTGGGAGTGTAATGAGTTGGCAGACTTTAAACATTCCCTGCAGAGTACTCTGGTCAAAACAGTGGGTGAGCAAATGAATGTAACTAAGGAAATGATTTTCTTGAACTGGTACACAGGATCTGAATTACCTAGACATAATAAGGCCTTGTTATGTTTAATTCTGGTGGCTGCAAAAAAAGCAATTACTAGAAAATAGAAATCAAAATCAAAACCAGCTATACCTGGAATAATAAATATTGTAACAGAGATAAAAGAACATAATGTGGGATCTTTAGAAAAGGGAGGAGTAAAATACACAGAGAAAAATGGAAATTGTATGAACAGTATAAGCAAAATATGTTTTGGAGGAGGAATTAGGTTTAACAGAAGGCAGGAACTAAATAATTAATGTAATGTTGCCAGATTATAGAATGTATATAACAATATAGGCAATGTATAATGTACACGTGAACATGTTAACAGCTTGATTACTTTTATATAAATGTAAGTTTACCTTTGTCACAAGAGATAATTCAGTAAATATGTTTAAAAAGTTATTTAATATGTCAGTGAGTCCATTTGGAACTAGTCTGTTCAGTCAACACTAAACTGCAATGAGTTTCTTGTAGTTATAGCACTAGTCAACAGAAATCATTCAGGCCTAAAATATGTGGAATGCACATATATGATTAAGTTTTTACCTGTTCCTTCTTTATGAACTCAGAAGTGACCA
>NC_056725.1:1390268313-1390273313 GCF_019279795.1 Protopterus annectens
CAGCCAGAAAGGGAGAAGAAAAAAATTTGGCTGAGAAGAAACTTGCAGTTGTTCAGCAAACAACAGTTCAAATTTCAGCTTTAATACAGGAGATAACTTCCAGTAATTCAGAGGAAAAAAATCAAATGTACTCTGAGGTATTTGTAATGAGTGAGCCACTAGAGGAATTTATAAAGTTAAGCGAAACAGGACTGGAAGAATAGGAAAAAAAATAAGCTGTTAGAGGAGCTGGTAAAACTGCAGAATTCTGAGACTGAAATAAAGGAAAGACTATCTGAAAAGAAAGCTTCTCAGAACTGTTTCAAATAATAGCTGAGTTAAGAGACAGAGAATGTAGAGATATCACGAGATTTCTTTTTTACTATACCAGAGAAACTAGAAGGAATAGATTGCATTAATTTTATGAAAATATAAATAAGCAATGGGACTGGTGTTTCACAGCAGAATTTGTTAGTTGGGATAGCACATCACCTTTGTACTCCAGATATGGCTGTCAAAAAGCTGCTCGGACTTCTATTAGTAATTATTAGTAAAGATGCACTCATACCAGTACAAAAAGCCACTCCTGAAAAAAAACATGGCTAGAAGGGAAGGGTACTCCAAATGAGGAACACCAGAGTGTTTGTGGAAAATTATTATTTTCTATACATAAAGCAGTAGCTAAACAAGCTTATCCCAGCAATCAAGTGATGTTGAGAAGCAGGAGTGAGATTTAAGTTGCTATATATAGCTCTCTTCATATTTTTTTCCGTACATATTAAAAACATCTTTATTTTTTCTGCCCCTTTCCTGAAGCTGTCCAGCAACTGCCACTAGCTCCTCTCCTCAATCACTGCATTTGCTAGACCCACCTTACCCTCCCGCAATTTCAACCTGACCCCACCACCCAAACTAGAGCAGATGAGGAGATCAAGGATGCTGGTGCAGTGTTATATTGTTGTTGGGGAATGTGTCCTAACAACCACTACCACCACACAGCAGCCTTTGCAAGCCCTGTATATTTACTGTGTCATTAGGTGCATGCATGCTTCTGAGAATGCACAACCTTCAACTAAGCAGTATATCCCCTTGCAGTAGGGAGCCTGCAAGACTGTCAGTGCTATCATATTGCAGTGAGACTAAGCTGCCCACCTCCCACCAGGATGGGCAAAACCAGTATCAGTCACTGACTCCTCTCACCCTGACCCACCTTGAGGCCCTCCATCATCTGTGCCACTAGTCAAACATGGGTTGTCTAGGTTACAGTAAGGGTTTTAGCTCTCCTTGCCATTAGGCCACTGATCAGAGATGTTTGTGGATGAAGAAGAAAGCTATGGGAAAATAAAAATAATAACCTAACAAAGAGCATGATCCCTTCTCCTTATTGTGAGACTGCAGATGCAAGACAAACTTCTTCTAAGTCATTTTTATATAAAATAATTCTTATTAAATAAGTTGCTAGTTATTTGCAATTAAATTAGTTTAGACTAATTGCTTAGAAATGAATAGAGTAATGTAATTTAATGCAGGGGGGGTATCTTGCTTCTTTGATATGTGCTTCAAACAGACATATATGTACAATGGTGTTCCTTTTCAGTAAAAATTGTTTAGTTTGTTTGCCAACATAGCATTTCAAAGTAATAGTGTAATGCAAGCATATTTTAAGATATAAATTCTATTGTATTCTTAGTGATTTTATCTTTGTATATTTTATTATGTATTTAAAAAACATGGTTTTGTAAGAAACTCATAAGCAGCTGTTTTTGAAAGAAAAGCATGACTTCTACTAGCAATGTGGTTAAATTGCCCAAATATGGACTTCCTGTAACTAAACAATCCTTGGTTGTTCTAGGACTTGGAAAATAAGATTATTGTATGGGGTGGAAAAAGGAGGAGCAAATTGATTATATGGATTCTGTTGTCCATCTAGTTTCCCTTAGTCTATCCAACTGGCAATAAAATGACAAGGTATATACATGATACAAAAGCATATTTATTTATTTGTGTAGTGTTGATTTACTATAATTATACAGGTATAAGAATTTGTTCTTACTAAACATCAGAAAGAAGCCCTGACTGTAAGAGTCCAGCAAATAATTTATTTTCTGTAGTGCCTTCGGAAAGGAGGGCTGTCATTAGATGGTATGTCCTCAATCTCCACGTAACCTCTGACCACTGATGACTTATCTATTCTAAAACCAGGGTCATCAGCATACCATGAAGAAGTATGTCTAATGCACAAAACAGGCCTACTTACCATATTCAGAATGATGTGGGTTCCAGACTATTGGGTATAAACAGGGTCTATAGTGATGATCAAACTTTTTAAAGTTTGTGTGTCATATGGCCAACACCATATGATTGAACTTTTAAAAGTTCGGACATCCCAAAAAAAAAACACAAAAAAAAAACTACACAACTAACCTACCTGAACATTATAAGCAGGGGGGGCAAGCCCCCCTTCACCCCACACTCCCTGCTCTTTAAATATCCCAACTCTGAGATCACACTACAGTGCAGAAAAGAGAAATCTTCCCATTCCTCACTGTACAGAGATCTCCGTTAAAACATTTGAACTTTCAAAAGTTCGATCATATGGTGTCGACCGTATGATACTCGAACTTTTGAAAGTTTGAGCATCCAATATAGACCCATATAAACAATGTATTACAGTAACAGTCCTGCTTAACAATCATAGCTTATCATCCTCTAAAGTTGGATACTTAAGTAGGTAGGGGCATTAGTGTGGGATTGCCTGTATTCTTCATTCATTTCTGCAAGTGCAGTCATGTCACAAAGAATGTTCCGCCTCCTTGCCTATACCAACCCAATTTTATGGAGTACTTGACATTACTTTACTTACTATAAGCACAGGAACACATTTACATCATTAATGGTGGGTGATACTTTTATGGTTAGAAAACTCTACGAAGTTAAGTAGAATGGAATACATTATAACTTACTGGATAACACTAGTGAATATGAGGTTTTATCACCTAGTTCTTTATGACAGGTTAATGTACAATTAGAGGAACTTTTACAAACAGCTGGGATAGGAAGATTCTGTCTAACAAGTACGTGAGTAAACTTCTGAAGTCAGACATGTTGGTCTCTCTCATTATTGTCTCCCAAAGAGAAATAAAAACCTTGAAAATTCTCTTGTAAGACAGATAGCATCTTACATAGGAGATCTTTGGGAACAGATTGGAGGTTTGACTGATCAGGACTTACAGTCCTATGTTTTAGCCTTGGACACATACTTAAGAGACAGCAGCTATTTGCTGAAGATATATTAGCAATAAGCCATGACTGAGTGTGGGTAATTTTGGATTTACTCATGGTCTCTAAAGCTTAAGTGATTAAACAAATCCAGCTGTGGATAAATCATGCATTACCCAAGCACAAGAGTGGATTACTGCTGTTACACAATAATATTGTTTAGGAAAAAAAGTCTTACTTTTTCTAAATAATATCATTGTATAAATGGATTTTAATGCTCTTCCACCAGTCTCTGGTTAGTTGGAGCATCCAAATTATGTACTGCACATGCTATCTTTGCAAGTGTGAATGGCTGTAGAGTACATTAATGTGTTTACCCCTTCCCACTGCTTACATTTTCAGAGAATGTCAAGTCTGTTATATTTGTGTTGTGTTCTTCATAAAAGATGTGTTTTTTTGACAAATCATTGAGGACTGGTCATTAAAAGATAAGTAATATGTGCACTTTACATGGAAGAAGTTGTGAGGTATTCCATGGAGCTGATTTTTGGGGCTCTCTTGGCGTGGAAATGCATGAGTTATTTTTTTATTTTACTGTATTGCTTTATTCTGCTCCATGGAACAGTTTACTATGTTATGAAAGCTTCTTTCTTTCTTTTTTTTTTTTTTTTTTTTTTTACAGTATGAATACTCCAGGTAGCAGCATGGAGAAAAGGACTTATCAGGCTTTTTCCTGTGAGTAGTTTGCATTGTATGAAAAACAGGAAGAATGTAAGTGCAATATGTGGCATTACTGACTTATAGAAATATGTACTGATTTATCACAGAAACAAAAGTTTTACAGGGGAAGGGACAAATCTGAGGACAATTGAGAGAAATGATAACCAGCAGTATGAGTGATCATATTGCTGGTAACTATACTTTTCAACTGTCCGTAATTTTGTAGAACGTTCCCTAAATGTCCTCATATTTAGTTCTGTTTTTTGTAAAATATCATATGGATGGTGTTAGGGAGCATATTCCATTAATGGTCCATTCACTAAATTGTTTAGCAACTGGACAACTTTCTATCGGGGTATGGTTGATTTACAATGCACACTTTCATTGGTGTATCCAATAACTGTGCATGTTTCTGAATATGAATAAGCATTTATGGCACATTATAGAATTTAAAATGGTAGGAGGGATGCTTTTTTGTAACTGCTGATGTACAGAGGTTATATTCAGCTGTGCAACACCAGTATGGAATTATATTTCTACATTTATTTACAGGGACTGATGCTTCTGTTTTCTTTTCAGTCTGACTGACTTTTGCTTAAATGACAACTTCTTTTATTTTAGTGGTCAGTGTGTTATGTACAGAAAAGAGGTAGAGCAATGGGAAAAACACTGTTTCCAGTTATGCTAATCTTTCTGTGGGGTATATGGTGCAGCAAATATTTTCTTGTGATATGTACTTTTAGCATGCAGTATTATTCTACAAACAATGCATAGATTTACTGTTCATTGTGAAAACTTGTAGAATATTTTGCCCAGTTGTTTGACAGGATTAACCATGATAACTTTGACATTTCTTTTAAATATACAAGTAGTTGTAAAAAGACTAAGTACTTGAATTTCAGTTGATATATATTAAATACAATGCTTTATATAATACACTGAATAAGAAATGAACAACTGCTAATATTTTTTGTTAACCACACACACACCCTGGTCATCTTCTGGAGCTCCTTAGGTCTTGTAGACTCAGTAGTCAAAATACTATATTTAATGCATATATGATTGACATTCCTAGTGTAACA
>NC_056725.1:1390280813-1390385813 GCF_019279795.1 Protopterus annectens
TCCTCGTTGGTCATATCTCACCACAATCTAATCACCCTAGACATCCACATCCCGCCCCCACCCCCCATTAGGGAAACCACTGCAAAAAATTTCTCCAAAGCCAGCTTCACGCTTCTTAAGACAGAAGTGGCAAACTTCACAACACCCATGCAGATGGACAATAGAGGTACAACTGCTGAATCCTACACAAGTGCACTTTATAAGCACTTACATGAGTGCATGAATCGTGCTATCCCTAGCAGAACCAAGATGCTATCCTACAAAAAAAGGAAGCCAATCTGGTGGTGCCCTGCCATACACAAACTCTGCAACAGAAGAAAGAAACTGTTGCAAAAAAGAGTAGAATCCCATGATTGGAGGAACTAGCTGGTCAGCCTCACTACGTAGCTGAGATCCCTCATAAAATCCTCCAAAGCTAGTTATGAAAACAAAATCACCACTGATTCTAAAGACAACTACAAAGCAGTCTATAGCTAAGTCAACAATCTCAATGGCTACACTCAGATCCACTCTAAGTTACAGCACAATGGCACTACATATACAGAACCAACTGATAGTGCCAACATCCTGGCAGATAGGTTCAGTGCTAACTTTACCCCCCTCTCACCCCCTAAAGGGCCCATCTCTATACTGGAAGAATGCAAAGTTCCTGTAATCATGGCTGCACAGGTAAAAACCACTCTCTCCAAAGCCAAGAACACCACATCCATGGGACCTGACAACATCCCAGGTTGCGTTCTACACGAACTATAGAATGAACTGGCACCCCACCTAAGCTCCATGTTTAGGCTTAGCCTCACCTCAGGCTTTGTGCCCACTGAATGGTGCACAGCGATGGTTATCCCACTCCACAAAGGGGGAGCCACCACAGACCCCAAGAACTACCACCCCATTAGCCTAATGAGCCTGGTCTGCAAGGCCATGGAATGTATCATCATGGAACTTATACGCAAAGACATTCATAATCCCGAAACTCTGGACCCCACCCAGTTCGGGTTTGTAAAAGGCAGGTCATGTTTTCTAAACCTGATAGACTTCTTTGAAGCAGTCACTAAAGCCGTAGACGAGGGTAAGGTGGTTCACACAGCCTATCTAGATCTCGCCAAGACTTTTGACACCATCCCCCACTCTGGAATTATAGATATACTCACTAAACTAGGTATAAATTCCTATGTCACAAGATGGGTTGCCAACTGGCTCACTGACAGAACCCACACTGTGAAAGTAGTAGACTCCAAATCCGACTTCAGACCAGTGACAAGTGGAGTACCACAGGATTCAGTCCTGGGTCCTCTCCTGTTTGGTATCTACTTTTCTGAAGTACAGGCTAACACAGAAGGTCTTTGGCTAATGAAGTTCACAGATGACTGCAAACTAGGAGCCATAATCAAAAGTCCTAACGATGTGGACATCCTAGAAAAGGGCCTCACTGAGACAGATGCCTAGTGTCAAAGCCATGGCCTCAAGCTCAATGACAAAAAGTCCATTGTCATCCCCTTTGGTAAAAACTCTGTACCCATGAGCTACCACATAGGTGGTAGTCCAAACACCGAAAGTGTGATGAGACCTTGGGACACAGGTCGACAGTAGTCTCTCTTTTGATAATCACATCACCACAGTAGTCAGGAAATTCTTCTACGTGGCGTACTTCATCACAAAAGGTTTATCATCCATGAAAAAAAACAGTTCATTGTTCCCCTCTACTCGTCACTCATTAGACCCATTATAGAGTACAATGCCCCTTTTGGTATGTACCTCACAAGACATCTACAACAACTGGAAAGACCGCAGAAATACCTCTCAAAGAGGATTACCGGCCTCAAACAGATGCCCTATGCAAACCATCTCAAAAAACTCCAGCTTTACCCTGTCACATATTGCCTACTCAAAGGCGATCTCTGCCTAACATACAAAGCTATGTCAAACCCAGAGCTGTTGGACATGCTCCACTTAAAGAAATCGCAATCCCTCCGAGCTACACGCTCTAGGGACCTAAACCTTGCCATCACAATAAACAGAACATGCTGGAGGGATAGATTCCTGTTCCACAGACTTCCCATATTCTGGAACAAACTACCTATCTATATCAAACAAAGCTCCTCATTAGCACTCTTCTAGAAAAATCTTGATGATTGGATGGGAAATAGGAAATTCACCCCGGGGATCACCTCTATGGCTCAGCTCGACAGGAGCACAGGAGAATAATTTTCTTGGGTGGTGAAAGCCAGGGTACCTTTTTGGCTAGGCTTATATAGCCCCTAGGGCCAATAGCCTAGTACCCACCTATGAACCTATGAAGCTATGACTGCTTTTGTGACAAACTCAGGAGAATTGTATGGTTAAACAGCTTGCACAAATTTAAAAAGCATGGAAAGAAAGACTGTTTAAAGCAAACCAACATACACACAGTGGATCTCACTTAGACCTTACTGCCCTAACCACTAGAGTTTTTTTGTAATACACGCTATAAATATTATGGTAATATGAGATTATGGGAAGAATGAATAAAAAGTATATCCCACTAATTGAGATACTGACTAGCAGGAAATGACTATTAGAGACAACTGGGCCAAAATAAGGAAAGAAGGCATAATTCTAAGAGACAAGATCTTTTTTTATGATCAGAGCAAAATAATGCAAAGGAAGAGATGTAGTACAAACCATTTAATAGTGTGGTGTAATAGTTACTAGGGTATTTTCAAGCCTGAATGGCCATCTTTGGAATAAGTCCATGGGCCCACTATCCCTGAGACCAAATATCAAGAATGCAGGTAACTATGCCCCCACCCCAAAACAAATACAAAACCCTCATTTTTGTCTTTGTAGACTATGAAACACAAGACAAGAACATAGCTCAGTATAGGCAAGAGGAAGCTGGAATTTATTTGAGAAAACTGGCAAAGGAACCAATGTATTGGGAGCAAATAACTACAGAGGGAAAGGTAATATAACAGGAAGATACCAAGAATTTATTTGGACTGCAGGTTAGATATTGCTCTTCCTTAAGTTCCCTATCAAAAACTGATATCTGAGTGTAGGGAAAGAGAAAGAAATAGGGGGTCCTAAATGAAAGACCCAGCACTGGTAGAGGTTTTAGTTGAATTTAGAACAGAAGCTGTTGTTAAAAAAGGACTGAGTAGTAGAGTATATAACATATTACATGATAGCTATAATAATCAGTCAGAAGAGGTTAGAAAGGATTGGGAAGAGAGACTGGATAAATGACTCACAAAGAAACAATGGGAGATATATTTATATCTCCCAAATATGCAAAAAAATCTAGAAGATTTAGGATTTTTGCTTGGAAATGTTTACATGAGTATTTTTATACACCAAGTAGACTCCAGAGAATTTTTCCTCAATTAGACAGCAAATGCTGGAGGGGTGATGGGGAAGAAAGAGGTAATTGGGAACATTTTTCTGCAGGTGTAATGAGTTGGCAGGCTTTAAAGATTTCCTGCTGACTACTCTATCAGTTACTGGGTGAGCAAATTGGTGTATTTAGGGGAATAATTTTTCTGATCTATGATACAGAATCGGAATTGCATAGGCATAGGAAGGCCTTGCTGAGTCTAATTATGGTGGCTACTAAAAAGCAATAACTAGAAAATGGAAATCAAAGTCTAAACTAACTGTACTAGAAGTAGTGAATATCGTAACAGAGGTAAAATAAATAGAGTTGGGATCTTTAGAAAAGGTTAGGAGCAAATTACATAGAAGAAAAATGGGAATTATGATAGCAATACATACAGGGGAGGAATGAGGTTTAAAGGAGGGCAGGATTTGAATGAGCCATATGATGTTTATTTGACAGTGATTGAGTAGAGTATAAGTGATGTATAATGTTTGCAACTAAAATTATGTCATTATGGTTTGTGATGTATAATACTTGTAACTAAGATTATAAATATGGTTTGTTTTCATTTATATAAATGCATGATTGCCTATGTCATAAGTGATAATTTAATAAAGATGTTTCTTGTTTTAAAAAAAAGAAAATACCTCAGGACATGTGTTTTATTGGTGGTAAATCTCATCCCCAAATGTCTAGCAACTGTGGTAGGGTTATTAATGCATAGTCTTGTCCTGAGGTTACTGACATTGAAAGACAGATGTTAGTGCACCATGTCACTCTCTGGTCAGTGACAGTAAGACAAAAGGGTCTCTGATGCAGGGAATCATTCATTGGCCAGTGGCACCATAGGAAAAGGTATCAGTGCAGGACTTCATCTTTTCTAGAAACCTTTCTGTTTCAACTCATAATTTAGCCTTCAGTAGTACTTGGTTACAATGCAATCTGCTATATATTATTGTAATTTTATTTGTTGGAGAATGAAGCAGTTTTAATGTTTACTGGTATATTTATCTTAATTGTTTTATTGTGATGTGCTTAGTTATAAGCAAATAAGATAAATATGAATTTGTATTTGAACCTAAATTCCTACACCTGTACAACTGAGGGTGGGCATTCATGCAGGGTCTCACACCATGCCCAGTGACAGCACAGTCAGAGGCAGACACAGTCAGACAAGTACATTTTCTATTTTTTTCGCCCTTTGTTGCTATCTTTTGCTTATTTTTTATTTCTGTCCATTTCTGTTACCATTTTTTGCAGCATTTGTAACAGATGTGTAGTGTGGCTGCATTTCCTAGTGCACCATTGGAGTCATCCATTTCTTGCCAGCTCACCATCTGCTCCCTGGCCTGCCTCTTTGTCAGATGACAAAGGTCCTGCAGTGGGGGTGGATGACCTGAGGCACATCCCTGATGGTTTTTGGCAGTTGCCACCAGAGGGGAGCACTTTATTTTACTGTGGTGATGCTGCCAGAGAATTAGAGCTTATCACCCGATGGGAGTTGGAAGAGGTGAGAGGGGAGTTCATAGGCCAGTGTCTCAAAGCCCACAGAGGCAACCATCAAAAGGGTCCTTGTGCAGCTAAGAGAGACACACTGTTTTCTAGCACTGCCTTCTGCACTTCTTAATGCCTTTGTTCGACGCAGCTGATCCAATTCCAAAATAACGTTCAGATTTAACAGCATTGATGAAAAATTCCTAAGCTTTCGGACCCGTAAATTTTCAATGTAACTTTTTGCTTTTGTACAGCCACATGAAATTTTAGAAGCTATGGTTGAATCAGGGAATAGTTTTGCCAGAAGCTTGTTGCCACAGTCCCAAATATTGTAGCTGTGGTGATGCATAACACCATGACACGTAGTGGTTAGTTCTGCTGAAGTAACACTGTCTACATCCGGCATAGTTTTCAAACAAAAAAATGCAGAAATCCCATGAGACTGCTTTTGTGTCATTACCACATTCTTGTGCTTGGATGACTCAGCATGTTTGTAATGGCCTTCTTCCCATCATATTTGACAGCAAAAGACAGTGTTGACAGAGTGTGCAGTTTGCCATGGGATCATCAATTTTCGATAACCATGAAAAATCCTAGGTGATCCACTCTTGCTTGAAAACACACAGCTTTCTCTTCTTTCACTTAGAAGTGTCTGTTTTATGTGACTCAGAATTATCCAAATCCAATTATTTGGATTTGTTACTGTTAATAAAGTGTTCACTAAATTTCAGATGATGTTATAATGAATGGGTACTAGCACCTAGTGATGAGTAGACAGACAAATGTTTTTACCAGCAAAGATTATAAACAGACGTCACTTACCAACTGTGGTTTCTACAGTACCTACAGATTTCGAAAATCACTAAAACTATTGAACTGCATTTCATGTCAACATTTTTAAATTGCTTACATTTTGATTAATATTTACTGTCATCTGAATTACCCGACTTGCATTAACTTGGAAGACTGTATTGATCAGAAGTACAGGATTATGGAATATGATTCAGTTGGTTGGTATGTTAGGAACAAACAAATGTACAATAACATTAATTATGGCAATATAGGACCATATTCCTGGACAAATCTTGTCCTAACCAGGACACTGGACAGCAGTCATCAATTCCTGGACTGTCCAGGTGAATCCTGGGCAGTTAGCAATTCTACAACAGGAGGCAAATGAATGCTGAGGGAATCAAACCTTGTACCACAGGAACTACGATGAAATTGAAGTGTATTAATCCACCACCGAGTTCGCGCAGGTATGGGCGTGCCAGCCATGATTGACAAGCTGGAGGGCAGGATTAACAACGGCAATGTGCCTTGATTGACACGCAATGCTAATGTAACAGTAAATCCATAGAGTTAAAAACAGAGCATTTAAGACACAGTAAACAAATGGAAAATAGCAGCATATGACCACAGCAACTGTGGTTAAAAATTGAAAACTGTGTGTATTAGCTCTGCTGCACTTAAATCAGCTGAAGTAGCTTCCATGAGAATACTTTAGTTCAACCAGTACTGGCAGCAGTCAGACTGCTACTGAAGTATTTTGGGTACTTTTCCGTTATCGGGGCAACACTTGTAATGTGCTAGCAGGTGCACAAAATGATCGCACAGCTGTTAGCCCTGAACCGGTAGTTTTGAAACAGACTATGCTCCTAACTATCCTTGTTATCAAGGCTAACTTCACTAAAAGCACGGTTATGCTTTTATTTCAAGATAATGTTATCCACATTTGTATACCTTCTCTGTCATCGTCTAGGATTCTTTGCAGTCTGTTCAGTCAAAGTTCCGTATTTGAGCAATAATACAGCCATTGTTCGTTATTATAGCAATAATAATGCTATGTTACCTTGGTTTGGTCGCGAGGATAAGCCCGAGGACCAAACAAAGCCAACCGGTAAATACAGCATTACCCACACCCAGAAGTGGTTATTGCTATTATACTACGACATTATTTAAGCAAAGAAACTATTACTTTTCTTAAATAATGGCATAGTATAATGCCTGTTTACTGCCCTTCCGCAGATGTCTGGCATCCGGCAGTTCTGATGTACTAGTACATCAGAGTTGTAAAAAGCAACGGAGAAAGCAAGATCTCCGTTGCTTTTTAAATGGGTTTAACATAGCGAGACAGTTTAAAATAAGCAACGGAGATGTCCGTTGCTTATTTTAAATTGTCTCGCCATGTTAAACCCATTTAACATAGCTTAAAAGCAACGGAGATCTTGCTTTCTCCGTTGCTTTTTTTAACCTGTCAAGAGTTAAATGGGTTTAGCATAGAGACAGCTTTAAAATAAGCGCTATGTTAAACCCATTTAACATAGCGAGACAGTTTTAAAAGTAGAGTTATACTAATGGAAAAGTTCGCGACGGACCTTTTCCATTAGTATAACTCGACGCTGGCCAATCAGCGCACGCTTTGGGGAGTCATGGTATAATAAAAATGTTCCTGACTTTTTGGCAAACTGCTTAATGAAATTGCATTTCCATGCAGTAGGATGCCGTATCTCTTATTAGGGTATGTTAACGTAAAATTTAAAGGGGAATGTTGTGGGATGTCTTTCGGTTAGTGTGATGTTCCTCTTTCAAACGACAGGCTTTCAGTATGTTTATACTTTTGAAGATGGTAGTGGTTGTTGAGATGTACTATCCCATTGTTGGATAACAAATGAGCCGCAACATTTAGGCTCTGCTGCTAAGTGTGTAGAGTCATTATCCTCCCCTCCAAAGGGACAGACAAAAAACTTTTCTAAGGGTGACAGACACTCTGGCGTCAAACCACTGCACACTAACACTCCTACCATAAAAAAATATATCAAATAAACAACTATTTGTATTATCTCCATATCTTACTACTATTATTGCTTTAACGACTGCTTCAGGGCTGACAGCTGTGTGATCATTGAGTGTACTGTGTTAGAGCTGTTGCCCCGATAACGGAAAAGTACCGTATTGGGTTTATCAGTTCAGTCAACAAACTCTCTCTAATGTACATGGGTAACCTGTAAGTGGTTAATCTCCCAGCCCCATGCTTACACTTATCAAGGGTATCAGAACTTGTAAGATCACATCAATCACACAATTAACTTGTGTTTCGCATATTGCATATATTACTTTGTGTTATGGTGGCATCTTTCAATCAACCGGTGCGCGCTGCAGTCAAAATGCTTGCAGGTTGCAGGCAGGGTTTGGGCGGGGCTTGCTACTGCGCATCTGGTGGGTTAATACACTTCAATTTCGCCGGAACTACAGCTCACAAACGTAACCCAGTGATGTGCAGTAGGTGCAGACCTTATTCTTCTGCACCAACTACCAGAGTAGTGAGGTGAACATTCATAAATAAGATAGTCAAGCAATTTGCAAACACCCCAAACTTACTTCATCAAATGTGTGACGCATGATAAAATTGAAGACTTAAAGGGGCAAAGTACAGTAAAATTAACGGCATTAAGAGTTTTCTGAAATGTAAACAAAAACTGTTCAACACTGTGGGGCAGTGTGGCAAGACAAAACTTACGAAGGCATGTACAAACCAAACTAAATACAGCATCGTTTCTACTTATTTTTACTTACAGGATATCACAAATGTTAAATATATGCTTTCATTCGGTATTGTGAAAATTGCTACCCCTGCAAATTGACAGCCAATTTGAGGGATGCTTTTCATAACGTTGGTCACTTAAGGGCTGTGTTGCAGAGTACATAAAATCCCCGTTTTTACTAAATTATTATTATTATTTTTCCGTGGGGTAAAACAGCGAGTGTACTTAATAAATGGACAGCATCTGAGAAGTAGAGTAACAATGTAAACCTTCGACTTAGAAATCCGTTTCTTAAACGGAAACAGTTCACGACTCATGCGAATGTCGCGGGAGAATATTGCTGTTTCCGGTTTATCGCTACGGAGGATTGGCGGCAGTGTTAGATTTTGTGACTGGAGAGATTATATTCAAGGTAGAAACAGGATTGATTTTGAACTAAATTGGGCGATTTTGCGTTTCTCCATTCTGTTCCCCGAAATAGAATGTCCTGGTATCATCTGAGTTTTGGTTGTGATAATAATTCAGCTTTGGAGGTGGGCATTGCAGTTTTTTTGACAAGGGGTGGAATTGTGTCAGTTGCTGCTATACTGGTGAGGAAGTGGTGCTCTGTTTACTTGTAGTGTCCTGATTCATGTAAAGGATTCAGAGGATAGTTGTTTTGAAGCAATTTATATTTAAGTGTGCTTACAGCACCGATTCATGTAGTTTTATAAGTATTCTAGATTGTTGATAAAAATGGCACAAGTTAAATCATACCTTTGTTTACTTAAGTGCTGTTCACAAACCTTTGCACTGTCCTTTATGGCTTGTATGATTTTAATAGGGAGCTTAACCGGCAGTTGAATAATACTTTACTATTCATGACAGTAAAATTCATTTAATTTTCAAACAGCTATTCCGATGTAGTAGCAGTCTGAAATATTGAATCATTGCATTTGACCATGTAAACTTTTCATCTTCAGCACCTAGTTCTGTCTTAGTGTCTTTCTCCGTGTCCTTGGGATGTATTGGTACAGCACATGTTTATCTCATTCCAAGTTAACTGCTAGACAGATGAGCTTACAGACTAACTTTGTGTCTAACGATTTGTTAGGCTTTGCTTTGAGTCTGTGGCCAGAATCTTGGGATCATTCAGTCCGGGCTTCCATACAACACCTGTTTCAGTGGATTACTGTTAGTTCCAGGGGTGTAAGCAGGAATTTTGGAACTATGCACTATAGTATACCTGCTTCCAGAAAGTAGCGACATTCATATCCTCCTCACTTGCCCAGGCCGTCTGTGTTTCTGGAGTGCATTCATTTTCGTTACTGGTAATGCTGCTGAATTGTTGCTATAGTTGTTCAGGAACCCAGGGGTAAATGAGAAAAAGGTTTAAGAAGTGTATATTGTAGCATGTTGAGAAAGTGCTTGATTAACATGACTTGAGGATAAAGATCTGTCATCCTTCTGGTGCACAGTAGGGAAGTGCTGCCATGAGGTGCTGCCTTACCAGTCCACCAGATTTTGTCCAAACATAGGTTCATAGGTTGGTACTAGGCTATTGGCCTGAGGGCCTACGTAAGCCTAGCCAACAAGGTTCCCTGGCTTACGCCACCCAAGAAAGTTATTTTCCTGTGCCACTGTCGAGCAGACACAGAAGTGATCCCTGGGGTGTATTTCCTGTTTTCCATCCACTCATCAAGATTTTTCTTGAAGAGTGCTAATGAAGAACTTTGCTTGACATAGATGGATAGCCTGTTCCTGAGTATGGGAAGTCTCTGGGAATGGAATCTATCCCTCCAGTATGTCCTGTTTATTGTGTTGACATGGTTTAGGTCCCTTAGGTGTAGTATGTCCAACAGCTCTGGGTCTGACATAGCTTTATATGTTAGGCAGACATCACCTCGGAGTAAGTGTTATGCTACGGAGTAAAGCTGGAGTTTTTTGAGATGGTCAGTTATCCTCTTTGTGATTTACTTCTGTGGCCTTTCAAGCTGCTGCAAATGTCTTGTGAGGTACAGTCCTCTTCCATAACTCACCTGCAGATGCAGCAAGACATGCACTTCCAAAATAATTGTATAACTGCAGTTGCAAAACAGTTAATTTGTGAATAAGTTCAATTAAGTGTGATCTAGTCTAAATTTGAAAAAGGCATTAAATAGTCGTCCAAATGATGGTCAGTTGTTAAAAAATAGATTTGTACAAGAAAACTGAATGACAGGCAAAATGTTTTATGCATGCATACTTAGTAATTAGCCTTGACATCCACACAGTACCTCGATAGCTGCATGCATGTGTGACTGCTATCATGACAGTAGTATTTAGTTGTGAGTTGTCCAAAACACTTTATTTATGGTGGTGATTGCTGTCATGAAAGCAGTATTACACAGCTGTGAATTATCTGGAGCAAACATGATTAGTTCTCATGCTAGTGATTATACTTTAAGAGAGAAATAAATAAGAGTAAAAGTAATGATACGTGTTTTTGAGGGCCTGCTGACATCTTGATTTTTTGCAGTACTGGGCTTAAACACAATGAAACACCTGTAATCCAGCTACAGTGTTTATTTACTGAAGATTCCTCTTTTGCATTTATACAGAGACTAATGAAGTTGTAAGTCCCCCTTACAGCTGTAACATGTTTTATGGTAATGGACAGAATAAGTTAATATAGTCATTTTTGTGTTAGCAGTTACCTTTTGATAATTTGTATTAGCTTACTTGCATTAACCGATTGTCTTGCATTAAATAACAGCAAAGAACTAACACAGAATGTGCCAGTTAACTGTTGACAGAGGACAGATTTTTGCATTTCATGAAGAAGATTACTTTGGGTAGGCATCATGCCTGTTTGCTTGTATGTTTTCTGCACTAAAGGAATGCAAAGGTTGCTAGATTAATTGTTTGGGAAACTTCAGAAGTTTTTTTTAAAGGAAAATATCATGTGTGCTACCTTTGGTAACATATTTCTACCTCTTTTTGACAACACCTTTGTTTAGAAGGGCAACTCACATTGGACATGACAAAACAGTCCAAACATGCTTTCATTAAAATAAAATATGTGGCTGTAATAACTGATTAACTTGTAGTTACTGATGTTACTAAAATATATATCACGGCTTCTTGTCTTTGTGCCCTTATTCTTTGTTGTATCATTGTGGCCACACCGAAACTGGCACAATAATTAATTTGGGGGATAGATTTTACATAGCACCTGTTTTTACATTCGATAGCAGTCGTATGTGTGACAGTCATGAATATGGAGAGGTTGTAATCCAAAGCCAAAAGGAAATACCTTTTAAATTTAAAGAAGTATTCTTGATTTTAGTTCACAGGTTCAAGAAAAAGTAATCCTCTTGTAAACAGTTTAATATTACTGCTCAGGACTTAATATTGTGAATGTCTCATGGTTTGCAAAACAGTATGTCTGCTAAAGGTTTAATATTGTAAAAGGTGCAGTGTCTGCTTGTTTAGAAAGTTCACACATATTCTGATGGGTACTGCTCAGTGCTTGTGTAAATTTTGTCTTTTCTGTAATGCTAAGTAATAGTGATGTATGGTCGAAAACCAGCAGTGTTTTGTAACTCATGTTTGCTGTACTGTCTTATTTTTTTTTTACATGTGTTCCAAGAGCCTGCTTACTTAAGTGATAACTGTAGATTTTTTTTTTCATTTTCATAGTTTTGTTTTTTGTCTTAATAATTTTGAGTTGTTTTGTTGTTGTTTCATTAAACTGCACACAAATGTGCTTCCATTCAGAATGACAAGGAGAGCGTTGCTCTGATATAGTGACTTTTGGTTGCAAGGAATGTTTGTGGAGATAATGTGGATCAAACATTTGTTCAAGATAGTTCAGCTTGTATGCAATTTGTTGTTCTTGGTCTATAGCTGTGTCACAGTGCTTTTTGAGGATAACTGCTTGCAGTGTTGACTGTTTACTGTAGCTTACCCTCCATATGTGACCAACCTTTTTATTTCATTGTACATTAGACACAGATTAATATATTGAAATGCTTTCCAGGGTGTGGTAGATGGTGGAGAAGTCATGTGCGACCTCACTGGAGGCACCAACTAATGCTAGATGTATTAGCCAAATTTGAGTGTTGCACTTGGAATGTTTGCTCTGGGTGTAACATGTTAATAGGTTGAAAAATAGCCAAACAAAATTTTGCAAATGAAGTGACACAGAGTGAAAAATAGAGAACTACATGAAGTACTAAACATGCTAATTATTTAATAACATTTATTTTGTAACTGTATATATAACATTTTTTAGGAACTGCACATATTGGCAGTTTTTCAAACAAGTTGCTGCTTATGCTTCAGAATCATTGATTCCATACTAGATTTCCTTGTGAAAGTCAGTGGAACAGAATGAACTATTCACTAGATAGATGAGAACACAGACTGTTTTTACATTCTCCATTAGTGTTCATTACTAGATTGATGCAGTAAGGCCTCCTGGTTATAACAGATAATGGTTAGCGTGACCTTGTGTGCAGTTAGGGCTGTTTTGTTCAGCATTGCAAATGTAGTCAGGAAGTCTTGGTTGGATCCCTACTTTTATGGTCATTGTCTTTTGACGGGCTATCATGACTTACAAAGCCATGTCCGACCCAGCATTACTTGAAATGCTACACCTAAAGAAATCCCAGTCCCCCCGTGCCACAGGGTCCAGAGATTGTAACCTAATTACCACAATTAACAGAACACGCTGGAGGGACAGGTTAATCTCCCAAAGACTGTGCCCATTCTCTGGAATAAGCTTCCCATTCATGTCAAGCAGAGCACCTCGCTGGCCCTCTTCAATAGAAATCTTGACGAGTGGATGGGTAACAAAGTTCACTCCAGGGATCATTCCAGTTGCCCTACTGGATAGGTGCACTGTGAACTAACATCGGGTGGCATGGTACCTGGGAGGTTTTTTTTTTTTGAGTTAGGTTTGTAAAGGCTCCAGGGCCATTAGCCTAGTACATATCTATGTACCTATGAATGTGAAACTAGATTAGAGAAGGTGCAAAGGCTTGGTTAAGGCTTTGTTGCCACACGCAAATAAAACGTTTTCCATTACTTTTTATCTTGTTGACTTTTGTATCTGTGGCGTAGTCCTTTTTTCTGTGTTAGTTTACCTTTAAAGTTAAGTATAGCCCATTTTTTTAATGGAATAACTTTAAGCTTTATGCACTTGTCAGTACCATTCAGTGGCATTTTCTTTGTATAGTACTGCTGGTTGTTAATGTGCTTGTTATTTATGGACCACATCTTGAGTTACAGTTCTGCAATTAAATCATTGATTTTTTTTTTTTTTTTTTATACAGGTAATTTCATTCCCAGTTATACTCGATGTTAAAACTGCAAATGAATTTATCAAAAATAAATAAATAAAGATTATAGTTTGATTTTTAGCTTCATTGTTTACTCAGTTTTCTCTAACACACCCACAAATGATGTCATGGTAGGTAGGTAATAGGCAATTACTTGCATGCAGTCAGGAAGCATTATGGGTAAGCAAAAATAAAAAGATGTTCTGAAAAAGTTATTACATTGTGGTTTCAGTATTACATTATTAAATGTATGATAACTTTCAGTGTAAGGTGCTCCACCTGCAAGGTCTAGTTGATAACTTGTCTTTGTGGGAAGTAAGACACTCATATTGGTGGATTTAGTATAGAATTACAGTAGCTTTTGCATTAGTTTAAATATTGAATCCCTGCGAGGTTTGTCTATCTTGATGTCGTGGTATGGGTTTTCAGCACCAAGAAGAATTTCCGAGGAATGGCCTTATCAAAAGTTGCACAATTTTATATTGTTTGTGGTAAAGACTGTCTACAACTCCTTAGCTTTATTTAAACTTTCCTCAGAATATGACCAGTACTCTTTTTAAATGTGTTGTTGAAATGGGTAATCCCATCTGAGGTAATATGCAATTAGATCAAGTAATTCCAAATAAACTACAAACAGAGAGAATTCTGGACATGTTGTGGGTGCTGCAAATAGCACTCTTGACAAACATCAAAGGCTGAAGCATAACTGATATCTGTGAACTTTAATTTTGCCCTGAGTTTTGAATACGGTCCATGGGAAATTTAAACAAGGAAGCAACGATTGTATATATCCTCACTTGTCATGCAGGAAGCTTGGATTGATTTCCCATTACAAATTCTTCTTCTGTCCTTTAAAGAATTTACATAGTTTACATTAGCCAGATACCTAGACTGGTCAAATGTGTCTTAGACAGAGCCAGCTCCAAAGGCAGCAAATAAAGCAGAAATACTTTTAACAAGCTGGGATTGCTGAATTGCTGTAGTCTGGTGGTACTGGAAAATAGTTTTGGGAAGAAGTTTTCTCTGCTGTGTGACAGGTGCATACAGCACTCTTTGTTGTACATGTGTCATATCGGACTCCCATAATTTACAGTTTGCCTCTATCTTCTAGGGACTACACATTGTTTCTCAGGGATGCAAGCTTAGCACTGTGCAGTGTTCCTGCTGTTGTAGATCAGGTCTCAAAAGTAGGGCTTCTGGTATTGCATGTGGGAATCTAAACTTGGTCGATTCATTAGTGAGTCTAGGACCACCAGTGTTAGTAGTAGTTGTAATAAAACTGCTTATTCACATTTTGGTAATTGGAATATCCCACTGAAATACTACTATTGTTTTCCTCCTCACATTTTGGTAACTGGAATATCCCACTGAAATACAATTTTTTTTCCACCGCATCAATCTGACCCAAGAAGATAAGGATACTTACTGTTACTTGTACAGGACCATACATCACGCAAGTGGAAGGTGCTGAGAAACAAACTCGGGTCTCTAGTTTTGTGGTTCATCACATTTAAAAAAAACTGCTGTAATGCTTTCTCTTTGGTCAGAGGTTTCTTGATTAGAACACTGAACATTTGGCATCTGTTTACTTTGTGGATGATCATATTGCTTTCATGCAGAACCAGCATGATTCTGTGATCATGTGTCTGTTTCGTAGTTCTGTGATAGGTGTAAATGAGCAGTATTTCTAAGATCTCTTTGCTGTGCAACAACAGTGGTCCACGGGATATGTGATCACAGTCACTGCTTTAAGAGGGCTTTGGTCGGCTTCTGCATTTAGTTTGCTATCCTGAGAAGTGATTGTGTTTATTTGATGAGTTTTCAAACCAGCTTACTTATAGTAAAAGAGAGGTCAGAATACTACGCTTAGATGTAATTTTTACAAGTACTTGCCTTGAACAATACTATTTTTATGTAACAAGTATGTTTCACTATTCTACACTAGAAAAACATCAAGTAAACTCTACATAGAAATTCTGCAAACTACCAAGCTTCAACTTTCATTAAAGAAATACCTCCTTACCTCGGGGACATTCACCCAAATCCAGGGCCAAGCAACATTATACCCCCAAACAAACACACACTGCATATCTACTCATCATCAGTCTTAACTCTCGCAGTATAATACGCATTCATAACTCACTACTCCCCCAACATCCTTACCATAACAGAGACATGGCTAAAACCCAGCACACAGAACAAAGAAATTCTCCCTCCAGGATATAATATCCTACAGCTAGACAGAACAGGAAAGAAGAGTGGGGGTGTTGCAGTTGTCTATAAAAATACAATTTCTCTCCAACCTCTACTAACTCCTCTACCTAAATTTAATACTGCTGAGCTCGTAGGTTCTGTCCTGCCATTATTAAGAAAATATCAATATTCTCTGTGCATATATCCCTCCAGGTAATAACGCTCCAGTAATTGAGGAGATTCTACAGTGGTCAAAAGTTAATCTCCCACATGAAACTATTTATTAGGTGACCTAAACACTGATTGGCTAGCCTGTAACTCTAAAAATCCCACTAACCACATCGACCTGTATGGATTTTCTCAACTCATTCAAGAACCAACTAGAGTAGACAAAAAATCCCATAAGGAATCTATACTAGATTGGACATTAGTAAATTACCCTGAACATAATTACCAAATAAGTAGTCTACCTTACAGACTGTGACCATCTCCCTACTTTCCTCCTATGAAAACATACTAACTTACCCAAACCAACAGTGTATAGACTAGTCCGAAACTATCACAATGTTAACCCTCTAGAACTCAACACTATATATTAAAAAAATATAACTGGGAACCACTCCACAGCCTTGACATAGACCAAGCAGTGGCCTATTTTAATAGTACTCTTATTAACATCCTTGATTCAGTTGCCCCAGTAAGAAAATTTAGAGCTAAGCAACACTATGCTCCTTGGCTTACTAAATTCACTAGAGCCGTATTAAAAAAACAGAGACAAGGCATGGAAAACCTGGAAGAAAGATATAACACTAGTCTATCCAAACAAAACTATCAACACCTTAGGAATCGGGTCAAAAAACAAACAAATCTTGATAAATAGAACTACTTTCTAGATATACAAAATAAACACTCCATTAACCAGCAAAAGTTCTGGCATGCAATAAACTCCCTACTAAAGCCTGGTAAAACCTCCACACCAACTCCACATAAACAGATAGCGATATAGCCTCCCAATTTAATTACCACTTTAGTGAATCCATTAAATCACTATCAACTCAATTTTCCAAAAATAGCTACTTATCCATACCAACAATTCCTAACAACCCACCTCCCTGTACATTCTCGCCTGTCCCAACCTCAACAATAAAAAAAAATACCTCTTAAAACTTAAACCCACTACTCTTGCAGCAGATGGTATACCTGCTCATTTCCTAAAATGGCTGCCGACTCTCTCTCCTACCTAGTCTCAATCTTAATTAACTACCCATATATGAATCCCACATCCCTCAACTATGGAAAATCTCTTACATTATTCCCCTTCATAAGGGTGGGAATTCCTATGATTTCTCTAATTATCGCCCCATAGCCATTGTGTCTTCTTTATCAAAGATACTTGAGAAATGCATACACTCTCAGGTCATGCATTTCCTAGACTCTAACAATCTCTTCTCCTCTACACAACATGGTTTCCGCCCACACCACAGCACAACTTCAGCTCTTCTCTCTTTCACAAACCAGTTTAACCAACATAGAAATAACAACAGATTTGTATCTGCTATTTTCCTGGACCTCTCCAAAGCATTTGACATGGTTTCCCACTCCATTCTAATAGATACTCTTACCTCTCTAGCCTTTGCCCCTAACACTTTTTTGCATGGTGTAAAAACTATCTATCAGACTGACAACAAGCTGTTCAGTGGCAAGGACTTGTATCATCTTTACTCCCAACTACCAGTGGTGTACCTCAAGGTTCCATACTTGGTCCACTCCTCTTTTCTGTCTTTACCAATAATATACATACCTCTACCCTACAGGCTTCACTCATACAGTATGCAGATGATTCCACTCTGATCTGCTCTGCCCCAAATCTCACTACCCTACAGCATCACGCCCAGGAATCTTTTACCTCAGTAGAAAGATGGATCACAGATATTCAACTTATCTTAAATCCCAACAAAACTACTTCTGTTTACCCCAAACAAATCTAAAACCACTCCACTCTATTTCCTCCAATAGTGGAACTTTCATTTCACCCTCTCTCCACACCAAGCTGCTTGGCTTCAAAATAGATGCACTTTGACATCCATATCTCTCAAACTATTAAAAAGGTACACAAAAAATGGGGTCCCTATGCAGACAAAATGACTTTCTATCAGATCAAGCTCTGGTCACCCTAGCTCAAACTCACCTTCTTTCCACACTCATGTATTCAGCACCTGTTCTCACCTATGTAAGAAAATCTGACCTGGAGAAACGTGAGTTGTGTTATAACAAAATTGCCAAGTTTGCAAAAAATTCCCTCTTTAGAACACACCATTGTATACCTCTTGGGCAACTTCAGTGGCTTGAGCTCCCACAGTTATTAACCTACCACCAACTAGTTACAGCAAAGCCATGTCCAACTCGGAATTAATGGACATGCTGCACCTTAGAAAATCCAAATCTCATCGAGCTACGCGCTCGAGGGACTTAAACCTCAGCACTGAAATAAATAGGACATGCTGGAGGGACAGATTCATAACCCAGAGGCTCCCTTCACTCTGGAATAAAATCCCAGTCCAGGTTAGGCAGAGTCCCTCATTTCCTCTCTTCAAGAGGAATCTTGAGGAGTGGATGAGAGCTCGTAGGTTTACCCCGGGTATCACTTCTGTGTCACTGTTAGACAGAAGCACAGTATACTAACCTCGAAAAAGGGCATAGCAAAATTAATTTAAAATGGGTGGTGAAAGCCATACACACTCTGTCTAGGCTTATAAATGCCCTAGGGCAGATAGCCTAGTATGAACCTAAGAACAACCTAAAATATCCTGAAAAACTCCAACCCTTGGAACTACTGACTGACTACATTCCAAATCGACCACTCCGCTCTGCCAACAAATCACTCCTCTCTTATCTCCACGGCCAACAACACAGCAGGTAAAGCTCTGTTCTCTCACAGTACAGCAAAAAGTATCTCCCTCCCTAGGTGACTTCTGCACCTAATACCAAACAATTCAAAAACTCCCTTAAGGCTCCTCTTATTAGCTCTTGGCTATGTCCATGTGTTACTTAATCCTAATGTATGCTACCACCATCTTTCTCTCTTCTCTCCATTTATCAGACCCTCGGTAAAAATGGAAGTAACAAATGGTAGCCGTTGACATTTGGAAATGTTAGCCATTGACATTTGGAAATGTTGTTGTGATCTCTGTCTGTATATTTTGATGACTAACTTAATGTTCACTTATATATATTGCTGATATGATCTTTCTTTGCGTACTGTTCTATTATGCACAAAATACTGCTCAGTAGCAGTCTTTACTTTGCATTATGTATTATCATTGTCTGTTGTATTAATTAAGTGGAGCGTTTCTCCCCGGGCTTCTGCTGTAAATGGACCTCGTCCAGTCGGATCATCCCGGTTAACAAATATAAAATAAAAATAAATAAGTAAATAAAATAAACTGGAAAAACAGCATGATTTCTAGCTTACATATTTTTCTGAAGATTTGTGATTTGAACTTAAACTAGTGCAGGCAGGCGGAAATGGTGTAAGCTTATATTTGTGTGCTTTGTATACTTGGGGACAGAGCTGTTGCATTCAGCCTGACCATCTTTTGCTTAAGCTAGTATTTTTGTTGCCTTGACTAAAGAGTTTTTGCCAGGTACATCAAGCAGAGTTTTTTTCTTCTTGTGGAGGAATGAAAGCATGACAGCTTGTGGCATGAAATTTTGTTTCACCAGTAATATTGGCTTATTAATATTGTATTTTACTGTTATCAAATGTAGATATTTGTAGTAGTGTGGCTTGTGCATTCTGAGTATTGGATGTTTGTGGAGTGTAAAGCATTGCACAGGTTTTGATGACTTTGAGGTGAAGCTGAGATGTTACTCTGGATTTTTGTTTGACTGAACTGAGCAACAGTTTAAACATGTTCTGAGCAGTGGAATGCTACATTTAGTATGTGGAAACAGTTCTCACTTTCAGAGTGTTTACAATTTCTCAGCAGTTGTATGAATGGAGTTGGCTTATTTCAGTAAGGTGGTTTTGGGAATGCATGGACTTAGCTTCCTTGCTGAAATGCTTCTTTGTTTCTGTTGCCGTTATGGGTCTTTAATATTATAACCAAAATTTGAACTAAATATGGTGTATGCCTTTCAGGGATCTCAGCACAGCCCCTTCTACACAAACAGTTTGGACCTACATTTGCTATACCATGCAGGGTCTTGCGGAAGTAACATACTTTGGATGTAGAACACCCTTTGTGTACTCTTTTAACTTGGAAAAATATTCTTCCTGCAAAAAAAAATGTTGAAATTGAACAAAGATTTTGATTCATTTTGCATTTTATTATAAATTTATTTTATTTTTTAAACATTTTTTTATTACATTATCCCTTGAGTAGGTAAACCTAGATTAACAGAAAAGAATGCAAGCAGTATTCACATTTTGTCCATTTTACATACATTATACATGATCTTCCTTTTCTTTCCTTGTAACTATCATCTGTCAAACATTACATACATTGCTGAATTCCTGCCTTCCCTTAAACCTCACTCCTCTTCCTTCTTAACATTATCCTGCTTGTAGTGTACCCACAGTTTTCATTTATTTTTATGTAATCTGCTGCACCTCTTTTCTGAGCATCCATCTTCCGTTTTATTTCTGTTATAATATTCAGTATTCCAAGTATAGTTGGTTTAGACCTCAATTTCCATTTGTAGTAATTTTTTTTGGGCAGCCAACATCATTAAACTTAACAAGGCCTTACTGTGTTTAGGCAGTTCAGAAGCTGTGTCCCATCTCAAAAGAATAATTTCTTTCTTTATAGCCATTTGTATGCCCAATATTTCTGACAGAGTACTTTGTAGGGAATTTTTAAATTCTGCCAGCTCATTACACTCCCCAAAACATATGTTCCCAGTTATCTTTTTCTTCCTGTCACACTTCCAACATTTGCTATGTACCTGAGAAAAAATTATTTGAAGTATGCTTGGGCTATAAAAATATCTGTGCAAACATTGCCCAACAAAGATCCTAAACCTTCTGGACCTTGTTGCATACCTGGGAGCCTTACATATGTCCTTCTGTTGTTTTTTTTGGGAAGTGTGACTGGAAAAAAACAATTTACAATCTTTTCTAACCTCCTCTGATTCTTACAATTATTATGCAATGTTTTATATGCTCTACTAATTATTCCTTTTTTAATAGCAGCTTATGTTCTGGATTAAACTAATAATTCTGCCAGAGCGTATCTTTCTCCTAAGATTCCCCTATTCTTTTTGTCTTTGCTTGTACTCTATCAAGCCTGTTAAGGAATGCGCTCTCTAGCCTGCAGCACAAATGTCTTCTTGGCCTCCTCTAAATCTTATTACAGTAAACTCTGTCAGCCGGCACCCATGGGGATTGGTAGATGGCAGATAACTGTAGTTTCTGGTTACTTGAGAGTTACTATTAAAAGCAGGCCTAACTAATACTCTATCCTATTTGTTTGGTTGACTTGTTCTCAGGTTGGAGAGAGAGGGAATTTATTTCTATCCTCCTTTTTAAAACGCTAAAACTCTAAAAATGTAAGGTATGTTTCTACGGGGGAAAAACAAAGTGCAACACATTAAAATTATACTGTTTTTTCTCAATATTTTTCTTTGCTGGTTGCTTGAGTTCTGGTTAACTGAGAGTTTACTGTACCTTTCCCTCTCTGGTTGTTTGCTCCCAATAGCATGGTTCGGTTGCCATTTTTTTCTAGTAAATTCAACCCCCTCTTGCCTATTTACTGTACCCGTACTTTGTCATCCCCATTGGCAAACTTTTTTCGGTACTTGCGTATTATCACAATCACATTCTGTGCTTGGTGCAAACCATTTCTCTTTTCCATATATGTTATATACAGTTTACCCACATTTTGAAAAGAACTTTGCATATAAATGTGACAAAGTAGTTTATCACGGAAAAGTAAATCAAGGACTGGTTGTCATACTAATCAAGGGTCTGTGCTTTTGCATTTAAGTTGTGCTATTCACTGAATACATGCCGGTACAAAAAATGTTGTTTGGTTCATTTTGCAGGTGAACTACATTCATTTTTATAAACCGTCCCTTGATTTTTAAGTGCGGATATGTAACCGACAACTCTGCAGCCATGCCACTCCCTTTTAGGAAGTGCCCCTAGGGTATTTCTCTGCCAGGCACGAATGCATTCAGCATGAACATTACGGCTGTGGTTCCCCATGGACATGCTCCCCGGACACCTGTACAAGAAGCATTGTAACGCGACACCATTTCACGGCTTTCCCTTTAATGTTTGTATTTATATTTGTATAATAATATACATGCCAATCTTTTTGGACCACATAATGTAGTAGCTCATGAGAAAACCGCCCTGTGAACACACACTTAGAATCTGCTTGAGATATCCATAGAAGAAGCAGTTTAATGACATAGTATCTCACGGTTTTCCTTGTAATATTTGGACAGGCATGTTTAATAATATACATTTCAAAGTATTTGGAGCAGAAAAGTAACTGTTTAGGATAAGACTGGACTGTGAAAACACTGTTTAATGTGGGTGCGATAATACGTGGAGCAGAAAATAAGTGTTCGTGATAAGACTGGACTGTGAAAACACAGTTGGAATGTGGTTGCGATAATACATAAGTACCCTTTTTTTCTTTCTCCATTCTCATGTTTGCTTCGTTTCTAGAATACTTTCTGACAGTTAATGAATATAATGATCTTTATGGTTATCATTCTTCTTTAGGATCAGCATCCAAAATCCCACTATCTTTCTTTTTATTTCTTGAACTTCTCCCTGCTTCGTCATCATTCCTTTCCATTTTGAGTTGTAATCCTCTGCTTATGTTATGTATATGAGCCTTAACTGTGTAGCTCTAGAATCTCTCTTCAAACCTGGTAGTCCTAAACCACCTTGTTCTGTTATAGAAGGATCAACTTGTACCATTTAACCCTTGCCCTCCTCCCCTCCCAGATAAATTCCTTCAACTCTTTATATTGTCCACAACTTCTTTTCTCATTGATAAAAATGTACATGACCTGTACATAAAACTAAAGGGACTAAAACATTTTCACTGCTTGTATCTTGTTATCCATAATCGAGAGCTTCCAGTTTCTCTCTTTTTTTTTGTATTATCTTTGGTTTAGTTTCTTCTGACATATCCTTGGCTACCATAACAGAATGCCTTTTAATCCCTACTCTTAAATACTTCATCTTATCATGTCCCCGTAAGTATGGTTATTGCTGAACCAATTCATGTGTGCGTAATAGCCTTTGTTTATCTTTAATGTTATATCCCATAAAGACTCAAAACTGTCTCAGTATTCCATAGCACCAAGATATTTTTCCTGGATTTATCAGGTACAAAATAATATCGTCTGCAAATAAAGCCAACTTTTCTTTTATTACCGCAGCAGTTATATCTTTATATTTCTGAGTTATTTTCTTTGCCATTGGTTCTTTAGATAAGTTAAATAACAAAACACTCTTGCCTGGTCCCTCTGTTAAAATGCAACTTGAGTGGAATCCTCCCACTTTAATTATTGCCTCTTTCGATCCTTCAGAATACCCTCCTAATTAACATTATTAATGCATCAGGGAATGCAATTGCTTCCATCGCTCTACTCATAAAATCCCGACTTACTCTATCAAATGCTTTCTGTGCATCAAGACCCATTAGCAGCAGCAATATTTCCTTACATTTTGTTTCCTTCTGGATCATTTTTCTATTAATGTTGTCAAATGTGTGCCTCCCCTCCACAAAACAATACTGATGCATATTTATTAACAATTTTGGTGGCATCTTTAGCATTCTTGTAGCTAGTATAGACATAAACAGTTTATAATCATGGTTTAAAATTGAAATGGGTGCACATGAAGCTGGGTCTGGTAGGTCTTTACCACTATTAGGTAATACAGCCACCATGGCTTTCTTTGAAAATATTGATGCTTTACCCATAAATCAAACAGTATTTTAAGAGGTGAAGTTTAACTGGTTAGGAGCCCAGTTTCTGTGGAGGCCCTGGGAGAAGAGCTCCACAGTATTACAAAACATTTTAAGAACAATGATTTTTACAATCTTTAATACAAAAAGTAAGTACAGTTTAAATAATTGTACCAAATTAGACATAATATGAAAACACTGGTTAAGAATAGATGCAAGTTAAATGATAAAAATGTAATATTTAGAGAAATTTTAGCCAGCGTATAGATTAAAGGTCGGTTAGTATAGTACAAACAGGAATTGCATTATGAAGTGAAAGAAAAGCAGGTTTCTGGTATATTTAGAGAGAAAACCAAGGGAGAGGAATTAATAAAAGTAAGGAAGTTGAATGAAGAAGGGAAGAGTAAGGAAATGTAAAGCATTAATAAGTGTTCTCATTTAGGGATGTAGGTTATCCTGGTGTTGAGCAAGAGCAGAGCCTTCTTTTGGTAAGGACATTTTCCATAATGGTTTTGAAAGATAGGAGGGTATTGACCCTGATTTATATAGGTAAGGAGTTCTAGCCCTTAGCAACATGGTATGAGTACAGACCGTGCCCAGCAGGATTGATAGGTTTGTGGACAGACAGGACTTTTTGGTGAGTGGATCGTAATAACTGACTGGGAACATAGTTGTATAGAATGTTATTTTTTGCTGACAAGCAGATGGATTCTGGATAATTTTATAGATGGTAAGAAGCTGTGTATATGTTGATGGGGGTAATTCTAACCAATTTAGGCTTTTTAGTGCTATACAGTGGTGGGTCTGAAAGGGGTATTTGCTGCAAGTTTTGCAACTTTTATTATAGTATTGTTAAAGTTCTGATGTGAAGTTGTTAATCTTGCCGATTTATTCTCACTGATGGATTGGAGCCGATAGCAAGCTCAAGGTTTGCCAGTAGCTCGAGACCAGCCCCTTATCCCACCATGCACTGCTAGAATTACCTCAGATCTAGTTTGCTGTGGCAAGAGAGATCTCTGTGATCCAGATAGCTCGGACCATTTTAGAAACAGAATTAACAGCAAGTTTTTAAAATTTCCTTTTTGATATATTTATGTAGTTTGTGTTAGTTTCATTATTTTTAGATAGTTTAGACAGTTTAAATTGTTTTAAATTAGGGACTTGTTGGCTTTTTAGTTTGTGTGTGCCTTTAGCCCCTTTTTCCTACTATTAATCCCTTTAGTAGTTATTTTTTTTTTCTGTGGGACTCTTAGTCCCATATTTGTATTATATGTATATATATAATGTGTGTGTGTGTAATATATATATATATATATATATATATATATATATATATATATATATATATATATATATATATATATATATATATATATATATACAATATTACTGTGGGTTGGGCTTAGTTGTTTGTGAATTTATTTACTGTTTTTTCTGTCAGTATGTCAGAGGATAGGGAGAAATACCATCCCAAATCAGGTTTTAAAAAATGCCCAGATTGTGGGTTGAAAATGTCCATCACTGACGGATATATTCAATGTGTCTACTGCTTGGGGGCCAAGCACCTCCAAGACACCTGTAGCATTTGTCACTCCTCTTCAAGAATCCTCTTGGAGAGAAGGAGGAAACTTATAGACAGAGGATTGCTACAGCAATCTTTTTCAGAGGTTACAGGCACCAGGACTTCCCAAATTGTTGTCGGCCCCAAACAGCTTGTCAGTGCCGAAGACCATGGGACCGAACTTGTCTACTTCTCCTCCAAGCCGTATTGGACTCTCGGAGCCAAGGGAAGTCGAACTGATGGTGATCGGACCCTTGGAGCCGATATCTGCAACGGGGTTATTGGCTCCATCTGAAGCAACAGAAAAATTAAAACAAACTGAAATAAATAAATAAAACAAAATCCACGTCAGCAGAACCAGCAGCAAAAAATGGTTCTGCTGACGTGGATTTTGTTTTATTTATTTATTGGCTCCATCTACTCGGATGTCCTGAGGGCTCTAGGAGCCGACGCTCTCCAGTCGGGTCCGGGGAGTATAGTCGCACCGACTTGTCGGTGCCGACTCTCCCTCTCGGGGCTTCGGCTCGCATGAGCTCAGCTCCTACCTCAGGCTGGGCGCCCAGGGTTTCGGTGTGGGAGGATCGGACAGTACTCTCGGGTCCGTCCACTCCTCCTCGTCGGAGCCATGGTTCCTTCGATGCTATGAGGAGAGTTTCGTCTCCAAAGACAACATCAGCATTGGTTCAGCTTTCCCTCTCCCCTCAAGCTCCTGTGTCTACTTCTGTATCTACCGACCCCTCTAAGCGTAGAGACCCTGAGCCTCAAGTACCTCCCCAGACCCCCCCCCCCCACTGAGGAGGTGCCCAGAAAGAGACTGTGCAAGAGGAGGCACTTAGACTCCCCACAGGAGTCTTTGACATCTGACACGGACTTAGATGAGTCAGAAGGGTCCCCTTGGTCCCCCTCTGAGGATATCTCTTTTGCAGAGATACTAGAGATCCTTAGTCAGAGGGGCGACTGGCAGTCCATGACCCCTACAGAGGATGAGTCTGTGCTATTGAAGGCTTTTCTGTCTCAACCTTCCACTTCTTGGGTGTCTCCACCTTATGACGAGCTCATGGATCTGATCTCTCCTAAGGCATGGGAGTCACCGGAGGCCATGGAACCTGTCCCTCGTAGACCCAATAAATTCAGATCTGCCCCAGTCGATAAACCTTTTTTGACAAAAGGAGTACCTGTGGATGCCATGGTGGTGGCTGCAGCCACCAAAAAGGAAGTATCTGAGACCTTCTCTTCTATCCAGCCCCCTAACAGAGATTCTAGGGTTATGGATAGATATGGGAAGTGCATGTTTAGTTCAGCGACTTTTTCTTTGCGATCACTGAACTACTTGACCATTTTACAAGATTACAGAGAGATCTCCTTAAAGAGCTAGGAGATACTCTCCAAGGTACAGTAGCGGCAGGAGTGGCCGACAAAGTCAAAGCCCAGCTCGCTACCCTTAACTCAGTAGTGAACTCGTCCATGTGTCTCATATCCTATGCAGCTAGTTCGGGCATTGCTCTTCGCAGACAAGCCTGGATGCGTCTCTGTTCCTTTGTGGAACCCTTCAAGTCTTCTTTTATTAATACCCCATTTGATGGCTCATCACTGTTTGGGCCCAAAGTAAAGGAAATTTTAAACAGGTGTGAACAGGAAGGCAAGACTTTATCTGCCATTGGGGTCCGCTTTTCCACTCCTACTCGGCCCTACCCCAAGGGCCCTAGGGGGGGAAAGATGTAGTTCCGAAAAACTCAAGCAACCTTTCACGACACACGTGGTGAAACCCCCTCTAAAGGCAGAGGAGGGGGTTATAACGGAAGACGCCACCCCCATGGCAGAGGGGGTCCGCAGCGACAGGGGTCAGTTCTCCGGTCAGTCCTACCAGTGCTCCTGAAAGTGGGCCCGACTGTTGGGCTCTGGAGGCAGTCAGGGGTCGCTTGTCTTTGTACCCAGAAGCCTGGATAAACATAACATTGGATACTTGGGTACAAAGCATCATTTCCGGAGGATATTTCATACCGTTCTTTACCCCTCCCATTCCTATCAAAAACATCCCAGATGTTCCACCCAATCTCAGGGAACAAGCAATCGTAGAGGTCCACAGATTGCTAGAAAAAAAGAATCATCCAACCAGTCCCAGCAGACCAAGTCAGATTCGGAACTTACTCAAGATTCTTTTTGGTACCAAAGAAAACAGGGGGCTGGAGACCTATCTTGGACCTCAACAAACTCAACAAGTTCGTAAAGAAAGAGAAGTTCCGGATGGTCATGCTTCAGTCCATTCTTCCCTTTTTAGGGAAAGGCAATTGGATGTGCTCCATAGATCTCAAGGATGTGTACTATCGCATAAAGATGGACAGACGCTCCAGAGATCATCTGCGCTTCCGGCTGAGAGCCAGTCATTACCAGTTTCGAACCCTGCCCTTTGGTCTCACTTCAGCCCCCAGAGTGTTAACCAAAAGCATGGCAGTGGTCACGGCTCACCTGAGGCGTCTTGGATTCCAGGTGTTTCCATACTTAGACGATTGGCTCCTCACCGCTACTACCAGGCATCAGTTGACTCGGGCAACACAATACACTCTGACACTGCCATCAATTAGGCATTACGATCAACTTCGAAAAGTCTGCTTTATCGCCATCTCAGCATACCGTTTTTATAGGAGCAGAGTTAGATACCTCAAACACCACTCAACGTGTCCCTATCGAAAGAGTATCTCTTCTTCGCCAAAACATCAGCTCACTGGTGTCAAAGAACAAAGCTACAACAGCGGAGGTATTGAAAGTACTAGGTTTGATGGCGGGAGCAATCCTGGCTATACCAGTCGCAAGGATGCATATGTGAATCCTTCAGTAGCTTCTCTTCACTCAGTGGTCTTACCAGAAACTACCAATGCACCACATGATTCTTATCACGGATTCTTGCAGGAGAGACCTTCGGTGGTGATTGATGTCTCTTCATGTTACAGTAGGGAGACTCTTTGCCCCCCCCCCCCCGTAGCCACTGTGACCACAGACGCCTCCCTGATAGGGTGGGGGGGCATTTTCAGGGAAAGACTGCCCAAGGCACATGGACAGATCAATAATCACATCTGCACATCAATGTTCTAGAGCTGAGAGTGGTACTTCTGGCGTTGCATTACTTTCAGGACTCTCTCCCTCTAGGGACTATTGCAATTCAGACCGACAACATGTCAGTAGTCTGGTACTTGAACAAGCAGGGCGGAACCAAGTCTTACCCTCTTTGTCGAGAAGCCCTCCGGGTTTGGCAATGAGCTGTGTCGTCCCAGCGTTTTCTGTTAGCAGCGCACATCCCGGGGAAATCCAACATCCTAGCGGACAAGCTAAGCAGGGCAATATTACTCCCTCATGAGTGGTCTCTCAATCAACAGGTTGCGGAGTTGATTTTATGCAAATGAGGCCAGCCTTGCTGCAAAATTTTTGCCGACCACATCAGTTCAAAATGCAGAAGCTATTTTGCCCTGATACCACCTCCCGGTCATCACCCGAGAGATGCACTTTTACATGATTGGCCCCCGGGTCTCCTTCATGCATTTCCACCCTTCCCATTAATACCTAGATTTCTACAGAAAGCAAAATCGCTGGGAACGAAGGTTATACTCATAGCCCCCTACTGACCTCGACAGATTTGGTTTCCGTTTCTCCACCATCATCTGTTGGAGGATCCATGGATCCTGGACCCAGTTCCGGACCTTCTGACGCACCCATCAAGGGACCTTCATCCTTCTCTACAGTCCCTGAAACTGACTGCTTGGCTAATCCATTTCCCCTAATTGCCAGGCTTCATTCAGTTTCAGAAGATACAAGACAGATTCTCTTGTCCTCTCACAAGCCATCTGCCAGGAAATTATATGGCAGCAAATGGAAAAGGTTCTCAATTTGGGCCAACGCGCAGAACATTGACCTTTTCGAGCTCCGCTATCTTCGATTTTGGAATTTTTGACCAACAGTTCGAGTTCAGTTAGCTGCTGTCTCAAATTTTCACTTTGGTCTTGATGGCTCAAATATTATGATCCAAACACAAGCAGGTGCCCGTAGAACCTATGCACGGCCAAAAGGAACTAGAAAAAACGAAAAAGCCAGCAAGTGTTGGCAAATGCCACATCCAAATAAATAGTTTATTACCATAGGGAAAACAAATTCCCCTATGTCTGTAAAATTGTAACAAACAATTTACAAAGCCATCAGACCGGTTTTGGCTCCTGAGAGCCTTCTTCAGTTATAAAAAAAATGAAAAAAAATTTTAAGTATCAGTATGCATACATATATATGGTTCAACCACACATAAAGACCAATCACAACAATGCATTTATAATTGGTCATTAAGACCAGGTGAAAACAGAGCTCCAAGTTTTATAATCCATTTTCTCTCCTTTAAACTAAGTAATTCATTCCAATAATGTTTGTCTTTACATTTTCCTTTTATGCAGTCAATGATAACAAATTTAAAGCATGCAGATGTATGTTTCAAACTATGTTTATAAAGAGCATTACTACTGCGTTTGTTTTTGATATCACTCAAGTGTTCACAAATTCTAAGACGAAAAGACCTAGAAGTCTTTCCAACATAGAAAGCAGAACAGTTACAGGTCACCAAATAGATGACCCACTCAGTACTACAATTGGCCCAAAATTTGATGTCAAAGACCTGTGAAGTGTTTTTACTGCTAAATTCACAAGTATGTGAAACCCTGATACAAAAAGAACAATGTCCACAAGGTGAGCACCCAACAATAGGTTTGCCTAAAAGGGACAACTGGACGGAAGCAAAAAAATCAGGACCCACTCTCTTATAATGACTAAATTTGGAGCCAATAGTCTGTCCCCTTCTGAATGAGAAAGAACATCTCTCTGGAAGTAAGGAATTCAATTTTGGATCAGCTTTAAGCACATTCCAATGTCTATATATAATGTTTTTAAAGTCCTGTGTATTGCGTCCATAGGTGGTCACCAAACGCAAGGGCTGTGGATTCAAATTTTTGTTCTTATCTCTATATGATAATAAATCTTCTCTTTTTAAATTGGATGCCCATCTTTTGGCTATATGCACAGAACCTGGACGATAACCCCTCCTGATGAATCTATGTACCAAATCATCCCGGGCCTCAAAAAAAGATTGCTGACTAGAACAAATTCTTCTAGCTCTTATAAACTGAGATTTGGGTATGTTCTGGATGATATGTTGTGGGTGGAAGCTGGTAGCATGTAATAATGAATCAAATTCAGGGAATTTTCTAAACATCCTAGTTGACAAAGTATTGTCCTAATTTCTAGTAACTTCAACATCAAGGAATACTATCCTAGATGTATGACAGGTCAACTTGAATTCAATTCCCCAAATATTGTTATTAAGATATTCAAGAAACTCCATAAGATAAAGTTCATCAGCTTTCCACACCACCCAACAATCATCCAGATACCGACGCCAAATATCCATCTCGCACATATAGATATTGTGATTATGATCATAAATCATAATTTCTTCTATATATTCCATGAAAAGATCTGCATATATGGGTGCAAAGGATGCACCCATAGCAGTACCTTTAGTCTGCCAGTAGCATTGATTTTGATAATAAAAAACATTACTGGACAAAACATATTCTGGAAGACATACCAAGAATGTGTTAAATCCTGGTCGATATAAACCTGATCTAGTCAACCAATAGTCCAGTGCCTGTAGGCCTGCCCAATGTGGAATATTGGTATAAAGAGAGGTAATGTCCAGAGTGCACAATAGCCATTGTGATTCAAGTTGGGTGTTGTTGATAATATCCAAAAATTGGGTGGTATCTTGGATTCTAGCTCTGATGGATCCCAGTAGTGGTTTTAAGTATTGGGTTAAATATTCAGACAATGGTTCAGTAAGAGACCCATGTCCAGAGACAATGGGTCGCCCTGGTGGATTGGTAACATCTTTATGGATCTTAGGTAACAAATATAGATATTGTTTCATAGGTGAAACAACCATTAATTGTTCTTTCGTAAATTGTGTAATAATACCCTCCTCCACCGCCTCAGTCAAAAACTGACCAATTTGACGCTGAAAATGAGATGAGGGATCCAAAGGCATCCGCCTATAATATTCTTTGTCACCCAATTGCCTCAAAGCCTCATTGTCATAAACAACCTTATCCAATACCACCACTGCTCCACCTTTATCAGCTTGAATGATGACCAAATCTTTATTATTAATAAGCTCATCCAAACTATGTATTTCTTCAGTAGACAAATTATTATAAGAGATAGGTAAATCCCTAAGATGACAATGTAGATCCTGTAGGACATTTTTTTGAAACACCCCCACTAAATGTGTCATCGGTGGATTGAATGTAGATTTTTTAAACTTGAAATCCTGAGGTATATCACAAACATTATTTTCAAAAAACACCTTCAAATTCAAAATTCGACAAAAATTTATCACATCCTGGGCCAAAGATTGTTCAGAAACAAAAAACCCAGGGACAAAATTAAGCCCTTTATTTAATAGTCTGAGTTGACCATTGGTCAATTCAACAGAAGAAATGTTATGGACATTGGAATGAAAAGTTAGTGTTGTGTCATGATTTTCAACAATGCCTCCAGACTCTGTTTGGATGTTTCTTTTCTTGTGCTTCCGCCCCCCTCGTCTGTATCTAAATTGGGAGGGTGTGAACAGTTATCCCTTTTGGCCTTGGGTGCCCCCTCACTGGAGTATTCTTCAAGTTCACCTTCTGTATTGGAAGAGGTATCCTCCCCAGAGGTACCACTAGAAAAAACAAAATTTTTCTTAAGAATAGATTTTGGCCTTTTTCTTTTGGGAGTAGATGACCTCTTATCGTACTTATCATCTCTGGGTAACCTGAAAGAAACATTTTTAGATGTATCAAAAGGTTTACCCCTCTCATAATCACCTACATCCCTAAGAAATTTTTTGAGTTTCCTGTCCTTTGGGGTAACTTCCATTTTGGACAAATCAGTGGTAAGTTTTTTAACCTGTGTAGTAAAAGAATCGCAGGTTTCAAACTTGTTAGACTCCAAACAAACAGTTTCTAGGTCTTTGACACCTTTTTGCACCTTGCGTTCATAAAAATTGGCCAAAGCATCCACAAATTTGGAGGAGGCTAATTGTTGAATCTGACCCCAATCCTCAATGAGTTGGTCATCACTATTAGAGACCAAAGGCTGTATCTTAACCCTAAGGCCCCGTGGAGTAATATGTTTCTCCTGATATGCTTTAAATAAACGTAGATGCCACACATTGGTCCTAACCATCTTCATATTCTTACCCAACCTGGTAAAAAATAACTCACATTGTGTGTCCAAATCAGATCCCACAGTCACAGAAGTGAATGACAATCCATGTTTCTCCAAACCGAACACAGATAAATCATCCACATCAGAAGATAAACCCTGTATAATGGGTGAAAGTGCCATATTCTAAACCTGAAAACCAAGCACAACCAAACCAAATAGAATATATCATCAAGTGTGAACAAATATAACACTTGGTGAAAAACCAATGTTAAATGTACGCTAATATATACACTGACACAAAAATTGATATATCATATATTATCCGGTCTGTACACTGAAGATATAGCCTAACTAAAAATTCCACAAAATATTGAATTAATCCAAAACAAGACCATTATACACAAAAATACCAATAATCAAAATAATATATAATATAACTTGGTATGTGTATAAGTCTTGTGGATCAGTGTTCAATTATTTCAACCAATACAATAAACAGCCAAAACGAACTGACAACCCCACTGAAGTCGTCTTACTACGTATTGGTCAATCTTGGAAACCAACTATAAAACAATACCAATCCACATAGGATGTTAGGCACAATAACAACATCTGTGTACATCGGCCTTGAACCACCTAGTATGATAAAATAATCATAAAAATTTGAAACCAATATAAAGTGTCAGTGGCAATCAGCAATACCAGTATTCATAACACACCTGTAGACACATTACAAAGATGGTGTGGTTGTCTCCAAAAAAATCCCATAAGTCAAAAATATTGATATATATCTCAAAAACCACAATGTAACTAACTAAACAAAATAATATACATCACCAAATGATATTGGCAATGTATGACAATATTCACCCAACCTGAATGATAAAAAAACTGTGACTGGGAACCAAAACAATAAACATCTATAATGATGTCATTCTATAGTCATGAAAATTGATGGCATATAAACCTCAAAGCCATGTTAGGACCAAAAATGTGTGCACATCAACCTAAATTCTATTGACAAACAGAATTATAAAAAATCAAAATATCAAACATCCTGAAAAACTTAGCTATTCTGAAATAGTGGTCCACTGTCAATCAAACATAAACAACAAGTTCATGTATATGAAAAGTCAGGGACATTCACTGACACGGAGCCATAGGTATCATCCCCATTGATAAAAATTTAAATATAGAACCTAATAAATAAAGTGAGACCACATCCAAAACACTACAGAAAGGTGCTATCTAATTCAAATGCAAAATGAACCAGAATGTGAACAATATAACTATTATAAACATCGAAATCATGCAAACTGCATATACATAAGTCCGCATGAAAAACGGACACAAAGCAATGTAAAAATCCAACATAAAATGAAAACACTGACAAGAATAAATCAGGAAATATAACCACATACATATATTATATCATAACCATATCACATTAAACTTGTACAACACTAGATAAATAATAAATTGATTCATCAAACAACATGAGCAAAAGCTCATTGAAACCCCCTTCAATATATGTCAATTTGAATATCAAAAAGGACAAACAATATAACTGTAATTGCTATTGTAAAGAACTGGCCCAAACAGAACAAATATCAATTCGGACCGCTTTGAGAAGCGGACTAAAAACAAATCCAAACCAGCATGAACACAAAAAAATATATATAAAAAACAAAAAATATTTAACAAAAAATTAAATAATAAATACTCCTAGGTATAACTGATATGTGTGTCAACAATCATGCATAGGTAACCACCAATGCAAATACAATCACTATAATCAACCCCTAGGACCTACAAAACATGCGTTGGATCCGTTTGAAAAAAATGGACACAAAATTCGAAAATAGCGTCTGACAAAACGCTAACAATATTATTCAACTAAATCCAAAAGTAAAGCTACGTACAAAACTTGTAACGTAGTCATACCTTATTTAGCTAATATCCTAAGAAATAAAAATGTTTTAATCAAAACAATAAACCATAAACTAACCTCCATGTATCTTAGCATGTGTCGACACACATATCAGTGATTATAGCTAATCCGAATCAAATTACCATTGGGAACCAGAACCATAAAAAACAAGACAAAAGTACATTCAGTCCGCTTGAAAAACGGACACGACACAAATAGATGTATGAAGCTCTTCCAAACACTGGCAATCTTCGCAAATAAACCAACAGGAAGTAGGGTTACGTAAATATACAAAACGTAACCATATAGCTGAAAACAGCGGTCAGCCAACAAGCAATTACTCAAATACTATGATATTCATGATATTCATAAATACATGACATAAAAGATGTAACAATACAAAAACAATTATGCATGCAGTCTATTTGAAAAACGGACCCGATGTAAGTCCAAAATGTAGTTAATGTATGGAGCTCTTCCAAACGATGGCTGAGAACCAAAAGTATGAATCCAATACCACGAGATAGTAAAACTAAAAATCACAATAATGATGAAGCTTGACATAAGTAGCATAAGTAGCGCACCAGCCAACAACGGTTCACAGCAGGGGGGGGACAGACTATTGGCTCCAAATTTAGTCATTATAAGAGAGTGGGTCCTGATTCTTTTGCTTCCGTCCAGTTGTCCCTTTTAGGCAAACCTATTGTTGGGTGCTCACCTTGTGGACATTGTTCTTTTTGTATCAGGGTTTCACATACTTGTGAATTTAGCAGTAAAAACACTTCACAGGTCTTTGACATCAAATTTTGGGCCAATTGTAGTACTGAGTGGGTCATCTATTTGGTGACCTGTAACTGTTCTGCTTTCTATGTTGGAAAGACTTCTAGGTCTTTTCGTCTTAGAATTTGTGAACACTTGAGGGATATCAAAAACAAACGCAGTAGTAATGCTCTTTATAAACATAGTTTGAAACATACATCTGCATGCTTTAAATTTGTTATCATTGACTGCATAAAAGGAAAATGTAAAGACAAACATTATTGGAATGAATTACTTAGTTTAAAGGAGAGAAAATGGATTATAAAACTTGGAGCTCTGTTTTCACCTGGTCTTAATGACCAATTATAAATGCATTGTTGTGATTGGTCTTTGTGTGGTTGAACCATATATATGTATGCATACTGATACTTAAAATTTTTTTTCATTTTTTGTATCACTGAAGAAGGCTCTCAGGAGCCGAAACCGGTCTGATGGCTTTGTAAATTGTTTGTTACAATTTTACAGACATAGGGGAATTTGTTTTCCCTATGGTAATTAACTATTTATTTGGATGTGGCATTTGCCAACACTTGCTGGCTTTTTCGTTTTTTCAAATATTATGAGCCATAACTTATCCAAAACCTTCCTTAAAGGCGTTCTTCATATGAGACCTCCGATCAAAATTCCCTTTTCTCCCTGGAATTTAAACCTTATGCTGTCTCAGCTTATTCTTACTCCCTTTGAACCAGCTTTTTCTTATAGGTTCATAGGTTCCTACTAGGCTATCTGCCCTAGGGCATTTATAAGCCTAGCCAGAATGTGTTTGGCTTTCGCCACCCATTTTAAATTTATTTTGCTATGCCCTTTTTCGAGGTTAGTATACTGTGCCTCTGTCTAACAGTGACACAGAAGTGATACCCGGGGTAAACCTACGATCTCCCATCCACTCATCAAGATTCCTCTTGAAGAGAGTCAATGAGGGACTCTGCCTAACCTGGACTGGGATTTTATTCCAGAGTGAAGGGAGCCTCTGGGTTATGAATCTGTCCCTCCAGCATGTCCTATTTATTTCAGTGCTGTGGTTCAAGTCTCTCGAGCGAGTAGCTCGATGGGATTTGGATTTTCTGAGGTGCAGCATGTCCATTAATTCTGGGTTGGACATGGCTCTATACGTCAGGCACAGATCGCCTCTGAACAGGCGGTATGCCACTGAGTAGAGCTGGAGTTTCTTTAACCGGGCAGCATATGGCATCTGTTTGAGCCCTTTGATCCTCTTGGTGAGGTACTTTTGGGGTCTTTCCAGTTGCTGCAGGTGTCTGGTAAGGTACATCCCAAAAGGGGCATTGTACTCAATTATGGGCCTGATGAGGGATGAGTAAAGAGGCACGATGACCTCCCCTGATCTAGATGTGAATCCCTTCATGATTAGGTAGGCTATATAAAATGTTTTTCTAACCACCTTGGCCACGTGGTTGTCAAATGAGACCATTTTATGAGTGCCCGTAGTTTTTTGCTAATACTTATCAGTGATGCCTTCCCTTTTTGGGATTTTGCTCTATTATTTAGTAGCTTCCTCCTTCTATTGTATAGTTTGTTTATGGCTGGGATCCACCAGACAGGACGTCTGCCTTTGGAGGATTGGGTCTTGGTTTTATTTGGGATCGCATGATCCATGCATTCCTGAAGGTATTCATAGAATGTGTTTATAAAGGATTCTGCGGTCTGGGCCGTATTTTCCACAGGCCCGGGGGCTTTGAAGGATTCCACCTCGGTTTTGAGGAGTGTGAAATTTGCTTTAGAGAAGTTTTTCACTGTGGTTTTCTGGGCAGGGGGTGGGGTCGGGATGTGAATATCCAGTGAGATTAGTTTAGTTTATGGTCTGATCTTACCAGTGAGGGATACACTTCTGGTCTGGAGCATAGAGTCCCCATGTTGGTGATGATCAGGTCCAGTATGTTTTCCCCTCTGTGGGAGTGGTAACAAGTTGTTCCATAGCATTAGAGTTTATAAATTCTAGGAACCTTTGGACTATGGTGTTGGAGCTAGAGTAATGCTCCCAGTCTATGTTTGGGTAGTTGAAGTCGCCCAATATAATGGTGTTTGGAGAGACCTTCATATTTTCCAGTGTTCTCAGGAAGGCCGAGTGGGGTTCCTGGGTTTGGGAGGGTGGTCTGTAGCAGGCTATAAACTGGAAGGCAGTTTTACCCACTGTTAGTTGCACATTGATAGTCTCTGATGCTTCGTGCTTTGCCACAAACCTGGAGGTGTGGGTATCTTTGAATATCGATACTCCCCCTCTTTTTGTGGTTCGGTCCAAGTTTTGGGGCCGAAAAGCATGGTATGAGGTATAACCTGGTAGTGCTGAGGTGCTCTCGGGAGCCCTGAACCAGGTTTCTGTTACTGCACAGATATTGATGTTCTCCATGCTAAGGAGAGCTTTGAGTGCGTGCATCTTGAGGTTTAGACTTCTGGCGTTGAGTAGCATTACTCTTAGTTTCTTATCCCTTGTGATACCTATGGAGGTGGGTTTGTCTTTTGAGCCTTGCCTAAAAAAGGCACTGTGGGGGTAGCAAGAGCCTTTGCCAATATCTGAAAGTCCAGGGGTGACAGGTGCAAGCTGTCCCTAGCGAAGCATCGTGGCTTGTCGAGCATATCATCCCAAGCTGACAGGCATTGGATCCCCTTTGAATGACACCAGTACTTGAGCCAATTGTTGAAATTGATCATCTTGTTTTCATATTGTGGCATCATTCTTGGTGAGGGTAAGATGCTACTCAAGGTCAGGGTCATACCGGCCTGGGCTACATGCTCAGAGAGCTCCTCTATGTCTCTTCATGTAGTCCATGGAGGTACGTCTCAGGTCATTCACACCAGCATGGACATTGACTGAGTCATATTTGTACTTGCCTTGGAGTGACCTGAGTGCTTGTGTTATGTGGCGGATCCTAGCGCCCGACAGGCTGCTCACCGTGACCCTCTCCTTGTTCAGCCTGGTGAGCGGGACGTCAGTGTGCCTGACGATAGTCACCTATTACAAGTGTATCAGGTGTGTTGTTTAGTCTTAAGGGGTGTGACTGTTCGGCACACTGGCTTTGTGAGATATGTGTTGCACGTGTTTTGTTTTGGGGTAGCGGTTGCTTGGGTGTCTGCTTTGGAGGTCTCTGCTGCTTAGGCAGATCTTTATTTAGAGCCTCCGAGTATGTTTTTGTGTGATTATGTGTTTGGTTTGCTGTCGTGGTAGGTCTGTGTGAGACTGGAATTGTAGTGAGTGTGGTTCCCTTCTCCTCCTGACTGGTTCCTTCTTGTGCTTTAAAATTCTTATTGTGGAAAACAATTTTTCTTGTGGCCATTACGTCTGCCCGGAGAGTGTCAGAACTTCAAACATTATCCATCAGACCACCCTACATGATCTTCCATGCTGATAGAGTATCTCTCGGAACGAACCCCTCATTTTTACGTAAAGTCTGTTCTGAGTCGAACATCAATCAGGTCATTGAACTACCAGTGTTCTTCCCCAACCACTCTAGCAACTTAGAATATATGCTGCACAAACTTGATGTTCACAGACAGCTCAGATTTTATCTTGACAGAACTAAGGATTTTAGAAAATCAGATCAACTTTTTGTATCCTTCTCGGAAGCAGGAAAAGGCAATCCAGTGGCCAAAACAACCTTATCTAAATGGTTATCCGATTGTATATCCTTTATTTATGAAAATGTGAACATGCCTTTAACGCACAAACCAAAAGCTCATTCTACCAGAGCTGTCTCTACCTCTTCTGTTTTTCAAGCTAAGTTGCCCCTTGACAATATTTGCGCTGCAGCCACTTGGTCTAACCCTCGTACCTTTATCTCACATTGCAAAGTAGATAAGGCTTCTAGGGACAGGTCTTCCTTTGGTTCTAGAGTACTGAAGAACATACTCCCATGAGCCACCCAGGGTTGAGGGTGCTAGGGACGTTACCCATCAGTGAGAATAATCGGCGAGATTAACAACTTCACATATAGAAGTTGTGTACTTACCATAACGTTCCATGTGAGTTGTTTATCTCGCCTTTATTCTGACGTCCCTCCCTCCTTCCCCCTTCTGGCTGACTGTTGACTTAGAGGCTAGTGCCATCCTGGTTATTCAATATTTCTCTTTCCCTTTGGGTACTCTTCTTCGCAGATATATATATGAGAGTATGTATAGGTTGTATATATATATGTGTGTGTGTGTATATATATATATATATATATATATATATATGTGTGTGTGTGTGTGTATATATATATATATATATATATATATATATATATATATATATATATATATATATATATATAATGTATGTATAGACTATTATTCACAGCAAACAAGATCTGAGGTAATTCTAGCAGTGCATGGTGGGATAAGGGGCTGGTCTCGAGCTACTGGCAAACCTTGAGCTTGCTATCGGCCATGTCGGAGCTGAGGATCGGCTCCAACCCATCAGTGAGAATAAAGGCGAGATAAACAACTCACATGGAACGTTATGGTAAGTACATAACTTCTATATTTATGTGATGCCTGAAGGCTAGTAAGGATGAGAGCACCATAACAAAGTGTGGGGAAGAGATTAGTGGCAAGCGTAATTTTAGTTGTATCAATGAGAGTTTTTGGCTCAAAAAAGCATCCCTATTTTTTGAGTTTTTTTATGCAATTTTATATGTGGAGATCAAAGTGACTACTTTGGTTGTTTTTTCAAGAAAGAGGATTTTAAATTTTGTTTTTTCCATGAGAGAGAAAATTTGGGGGAAGAACAGTACTACTTTTTTTAGGTTGAGAATGAGTTGTGAGTTACAAAGCCATTTTTCAGCAGCTGTTAAAGCTGCCTGAGGAATTTTTTGGAGGTGTACCATGTTGTAAAAATCTACTGCCAATCATTAGCAGACCGGAGTTCCGCTGTGGTGGCCCCTAACCGGGAAAAGCCGAAAGACACAACAATAGCAACAACCATGTTGTCAAACATGCGAATGTGTGTGGAATCAGCATCATATTCTTAGGGAGGCCTGTTGTGTTGAGGGTGTTGGTGAGAATGTTAAGGAGGATGGGACCAAGGATAGAGCCTTGTGGTCTACTGGTGGTGACTGACAAGTATGAAGAGAGGGTGGAGTGCCATTTTACTGACTGACGTATTGAATAGGTAGCTTTTGAACCATAGGAGGGTGGGTGAGAGAGACCTCATGGAAGATACCAAACAGTCACGTATCACCCCATCTGCTTTCACCATCAAACCTGTGCCAAGATCCTATATAAAACAACCTGTAAAACAAACTCAAACCATGCTGTGACAAACTGTCGAAGGTTTCAGCCAAGCCTAGAAATAATGAGGAGGAAACTAGTTTGCCGTTATCTCTAGCTTTATTGAACGGTACCTGTATAGGTTAGAAGTGCAGTGTTAGTACTATGTGAAGGATGGAAGCCATGTTGTGTGATGGGTAGGAGTTCTTCCTGAAGGAGATAGTGTAGCAGTTGTTGTAAACCTTTTTAAGTGTTCTGGAGAGTGGGGATAAAGTTGCTAAAGGTCTAAAGTTAGTAACGTCTGTTGAATTTCCAATGTGTGACTTTTTCCTGTGAGAGGGAATATATGGTTCCTGGATTGATCTATTTACAAGGTTTGAGACAGGGCAGGCAATGTTGTTGGCTGCTATTTTGTGCTACATGCTCGGAAGATCATCAGCTGAAGTAGAGCATGGTTTGAGTTTGTTTTACAGGTAGTTTTATATAGGATCTTGGCACAGGTTTGAAGGTGAAAGTAGATGGGGTGATACGTGGCTGTTTGGTATCTTCCATACCAAACATTTCATAAATTTCTTCAGAAATGTATTTTCTTGTTATAGTTTCCTTTCTAGATCTCCTGATATTTTCTCAGTATTACAGGTGGGGAATAGAACTTAATTTGCAAGTACTATTCCCTGCTGTAAGTTGATTATTTCTTCCCAAGTGCTCTTGAGTTCCATAATAGCAACTTTTGGTGGAATAAAAATACACGTCGGCATAATCCTCCCCCAGTACCCCCTTACTACCACAAATCTACCATTATCTTTTTTTCCCCTCTCTTATCACTGTTGGAGCCCCTCAAGCAGTAAGCATAATTACTCTCCCTTTCCTTTGTCCCCGATATTCTGTTTGGTACGCACCCTGAAATCCTTTATCAACCTCTATCAAATTCACATGCTGTGTCTCCTGCAGCATTACTATCTGCACTTTGCATTTTTTTAAGATAATTCAATACTGTTTCTTTTTTGTTTACACTTGTAAGGCCGTTTATGTTCCAGTATAATATGGGTAGCGGCCATTATCATTATTATAAAAAGCTGTTGTTCTGACCTGTTTATGTCAATTTTTTTTAATATGTTTTTCCAACTTTCGTGTTACATTTACACACTGTTTGGCAGACTAATCTTTTATATAGTTGTTTCTTCCCTCAATTTGAACCTCTGCCCCATTTTTAAAGACTTTTTTATTTTGATGAAAACCCACAAACAAAAAAGTGTATGTATTTTCAAAACATTTCCATCTCGCATTAAATTAGAACAAATGTACAAAGCTATGTACATCTTAAAAAAAGAAGTTTAACTGCACCCACAGGCATTACCTAACCAAAAGTTAAGGCTGCTTATGTTAAAGCATATGCTACAGCCTGTTCCCAATTAAACTGTCTGTCCTCCTCTTATCTCTCTTCCCCTCCCAGGTGTGAGTAACAGCTTGTATGCCTTCAGAAAACATTAATTTTTAGCCTAAGAAAAGTGATTTTGACTTTCTGTAAATACAATTTAATTGAACACTGTTTTATTAAATGTGTTAAATTATTAAGGCTGCTATCTCTTATTTACTTCCCATAATTTCAGACTTTATTTTTCACTCTACTGCTTGCCATTGTACCTTTAGACTTTGCATTACTGTCGGCAAAGAATGGTCAAAACTCGCAAGCCTAATTAATTGCTTGTACTTGTAGAAGTACTCTGCAGTGAAGCTTTGTAAATTTCACTTAGAGTGGAATATATGTCTGCCTTCACCTGCAGATTTATTGAATCCCACTGAACATTTGGTAATAGAATAAAACAAGCTAATGTCTTTGAAGGTGTTAGAGACTTTGTATTTTTGTGTCTTTTTTGTCATTTTATCTTATTTGTCTAATCTACTTGCAAACAAAAACTTGTTTATAGCTTAAGTCAAGGGCATTCATTTAAATAATCATCGTAACAGTAAGAGAAAATATTCTTAATTCTACATATACTGTAAGCTGTGCACTTTTACACCTTGCCCCCACCCCAGCAGCTCGGGATTACAATTTTTTAACATTAAACGGTACTTACGTATTATCGCAACCACATTTTTGCGATAATAACAGTTGCTTCTCGATGTTTACATCTAAATGTTAATGGTGTCACAGTGTCAGACAATGGGTTTCCTTACACAATGAAGGTTGTTTTGGGCAGGGTTATCATTAAAAAATGATAAAGTTAATGTTGCTGTTTCGGTATGCACTTCACTGCCAGCTACATGACATGCTGGCGGCAAAGTGCATACACGCTTCAACTGTCAGGGCTGCTGTCTTACTGTCTGCAACTGTTAACCACTTTCCCCCGTATAGAAAGGCACAGCCACAGGAATAATGGTTTTACTTCACTTTTTTTTTTAACAGTTTGTTAACATATGTTCAGGTCCAAATTAAAAACCAGCCACATTCTACAAATGACAAGAAGAAGCAGTTCATTAGCCAGTAACATGTTTTCTTTACCGTTTTTACTGTGTGTATTCAGGAACCCACAGTTGCCTATCAACATCATCAACCCTGACTTTTTACAAGCATTACTATCCCTGATCTTTCACATCGCAATGGTTATTGTGCATACAGTATGTTTACATTTTTGTAAAGAAAGTATTGCTTTCCAAAAAACCTCCTTCCTGTGTGTGCGTTTTCCTTGTTCATGACAGTTCACATTTTCCATTCGTCAATAAGAGAGCATGGATGGCAATTCAAGTGTGCGTCTGTAATGCACGGCAAACCAGAAGAGGAATTTGGAAAGTTTTGCTGACCGTGAAGGTAGTCCACAGGTTTTTTTTACCAGCAATGAGGAATCTGAACATTTTACGGTGTTTCATGCACTCGTCTGGATTCAACGATGCGCGATTCACAACCGCGAAAATGTGGTTGCGATAATGCGCAAGTACCCATTAAACTTGCTTTGGTCCAGCCTTTATTCTCCTGCTACAATATAAAGTGTATATTTCTTACAACTAAAAAGTACTTTTTTGTAACAGTCATTGAAGATGCTCTCCTCACATTTTAAAATACACCTGACTACACATTACACAAAACTGCTTTACTGTGTATAACCAGCAGTTTATATCAGTGTTTTATGCACATACTAAGAACAGTAAAAATTATTTTATTTATGATTACTTTTTCCTTTTTTATAGTGTCCTTCTAAACATTAATGCTGTAAAATGGGGTGTATGCATTATAATCTACCCACAAGTTTAACAAAGTCAGCAAAAGTCCATTCTTTCTCAGTCATGTTTTCTTGCAATGCCATATTTCACAAATGTAATTGATGCTTTATAGTCTCCATTTTTTTCACTATTTTCAGTGTTGTTGGTCTTCTTCCTGTTGGTTCTTCTGATCAACTCCAGTGCATGTTTTCTTTTTCTTAGTCATTTTCATTAGGAACACTGGAAGAGGTTTCAGTGGCTCTCTCTCTACATGTACACCTATATATGGGCTTTATTGTCGGACGAATGAGAAAGAGTCCCCTTCTATTTGCTGGATGACTTTTTTGGAGAAACGTTATTTCCTCCTCAGTTTGTTTTTCATCAAAAATGCCTTTGATACACCAGGAAAAATATTCTTAAAACAGGTAGCAACTTGAATTTCGCACCTCCTTCTCTGCATTCCTTGATTGCTGGGATAAATTCTCTTCTCTTATGCCTAGTGTACAGTGAATAATCCTTTTCCACAAACGCGCTCATGTGTTCAATTCTTGATACTTTTCCCTTTTGCCATAGTTATGTCAAGGTCGGGTTTGGAGCATGCACCCAATTTGCCCTTACAGTTAACAAATCCTGCTGTGGAATACCAGCCCAGTTGCTTATTTGTGCTTTTGTAAAGCTAATGCAGTCTGTTCCTTCCTGTTTCTCTGGTACAGCAAAAATTAAAGGTTTTCTCTGCACACTCTGTCTTCTAACTCTTATTATTTTTTTGAAACAACTTTTCTTGAGAAGTCTTATTACTGAGCCAGCCTTTTCTTCATTTTAGAGTCTGATTTTGGCAGTTTTATCTTTTCACCTGAATAGCTAGTTAAAGCTTCTTTTATTTTTTCAGCTGTTTATTTGAGTTGATATACTCATTCAATATTTCATTTATTTTAATTGCATCTGAGTATGTTTGATTTCATATAAATTACAAGAGCCATCAGTTGTACTGCAGCTGAAGCTTAAACTACTTTTTGCTGAACAGCTGCAGGTTTCTTACCAGATGGTGGTGTCTTTTCTTTTGTGGTTGACCATCTTTTAGGTTCTTTGAATTTCTTCTTTTTTGCTGGCATCTGGCCAGTGTACTTGCTAGCCAGTAAATGAATTTTACAGAGACTGACAATGTTATTGACGCTTATTTCTCCATACTTTTTCACACTGGGAGAGCTGAAATTTAAGCTGTGATTAGTGTGCAGCCATCTTGGAATGCTCATACATTTCCTTTAATCGAAGAAAAAGAAAAGTGTGCTTGAATATTGAGAATAAAAAGTTCAGCCTAAAAATTAAACTCTTAACTGTGTTAATGTCTCCAGTAATTGCGGCTTTTTTATGTTTAAACATAACATTTTTCCCCCTTTATTATAAAACCAAAAGATCTGTTGGCTGTGTCTTAATTTTATAAAAAGGTGAAACAGTGGAAAATAAATTCAGTAATTTAGCATTAAATCATTTGTCTATTTAAAAAAAAAGATACTGTATTAGTGTTTTGAACTGTTGAATTATTAGTAAAATGTATTGCCAGGAGTGAGAGACTCGAGGACAACTAACTCCACAGTTTTGTTGCTTTATAGCAGAATCAAAACTATTGTTGAATATTTAGTCTGAAAGATTACAGCCAAAAATATATTATTAATGTTGGGGGGAGGGGGGGAGGTGTTAAGTTGTATTCAGGAAAATAAAACCTGTATTTTACTATTAAGAGAATCAAATGCTTTTTTGAGTATCTAGTGAGCAGTAAGTTATCTCTGCTATAGTAAAAAATAAAATTGAAGTGCAAAAGCTTAAAATAATTTGTTACACACACACACACACACCTTTATTCATGATCCTTTTGATCCTTGTACATGGTACAGGACACTTGCATTGTTATTTTTTTTGTGAGAAAATTTGTCTCATTTGATGTCACTGTGTTTTCCTGCCTTTAGGACTAAGACAGAATATGTGTGTGTGAATGAGAGGGAGGATAGAGGAATGGTGAGGATGCAGGGAGTAGAGATGGCAAAGGTGGATGAGTTTAAATACTTGGGATCAACAGTTCAAAGTAATGGTGAGTGTGGAAGAGAGGTGAAGAAGAGTACAGACAGGATGGAGTGGGTGGAGAAGAGTGTCCGGAGTGATTTGTGACAGACGAGTACCAGTAAGAGTGAAAGGGAAGGTCTACAAGAGGGTAGTGAGACCAGCTATGTTATATGGGTTGGAGATAGTGGCATTGACAAAAAGGCAGGAGTCAGAGCTTGACGTGGCAGAGTTGAAGATGTTAAGATTTCCGCTGGGTGTGATGAGGATAGACAGGATTAGGAATAAGTATATTAGAGGGTCAGCCCAGTTTGGAAGGTTTGGAGACAAAGCCAAAGAGGCAAGATTACGTTGATTTGGACATGTGCTGAGGAGGGATGCAGAGTATATTGGGAAAAAGATGCTAAGGATGAAGCTGCCAGGTAACAGGAAAAGAGGAAGGCCTAAGATAAGGTTTATGGATGTGGTGAGAGAGGACATGCAGGTGGTTGGTGTGACAGAGCAAGATGCAGCGGACAGGAAGAAATGGAAACAGTTGATCTGCTGTGGCTACCCCTATCGGGAGCAGCCGAATGAAGAAGGTCAATCTGTTTTAAGTATTTCTTTTTGCTGATTTGAGTTTTCTCCTACTTTGTGCATGCATATTTTTCCTTTCCCATTCCTCCTTTTGTTGCTGTTATCTCTGTTGGCGAGTAAAAGAAACAGGATTGTCAGGCCTATAAGAAAGGCACACCATGATATTCATGATGATTAAATGAGTAAATTGTCTTGGAGAGGCTCACTTTTTTGAAGACTGCATTATCTCTGTAGCCTTTAAACTTTTCATCCTGATGGAATGGAAGAATTAGACTCATTCTGGTGAAACTTAGAGGTCTCTCTCTTCATATTCTTTTCTGATGGTCTACCTTTGTACTTCAGTTAGTTGAAGAGAAAGATACCTTTACATAAAGATAGTGTGCCTGTACTTAAACATACTAAGTCTGCAGCCGGGTCCAGAAGTGCTGTATGCATTGGGTAACTGTTCTCTACTGCTTATTTGACCTTTTTCAAAAGAATGAAGGAAGTAATAGAGGTAGGATCAGTCTCTTTTAACAAAGCCAAATTGATAAGGTTGCACATTTTAAGAGATTTACAGATTACTGAAGTCTGAGGTAATACGTTTCATACCTTTATGTATGAGGCTAGTGAGACTAATGGGGCAGTAGCTACCAGCGTTAATATATGCAGTACACTTGTGTAACAGCATTACAGAGACTGTTTTGTAATTGAGAGGGTGACCAGTGTAAAGGTTAAGTAGATGTTCATATAGGCCATATTTGGTGGTGGTAATTCAAAAACTGGTTTGTTATCATGGTCCATGGGTGAGTTCTTACCTCTTCAGAGAACTAAGAAGACTTGTTCCATAGTAATCATAAAGGGTTGCTGGGTTTGCAGAGACCTCAGATTATATACAGCTGCGAATGAAGTAAGTTTTGCACTTGATTTGTCAGCTAGGGTAGTAGTGATTTACTCTGGGTCGTAGTGGCAGTATTGTTGTAGAATGCTTCTGAACATTCATGGGCTTAGTTCATGACATAATTAAAGATTGATTTATAGCTAGATTTTGTTGTAGTGGTTAGTTTGTTTTTATTTTCAGCTTTGAGGTTCCTAATGGTACTCTGTACTTTTAAAATGAGACAGATCATAAACATATTTCATCAAACGGGCTTGTTTTTAAATTTCTTGTTATTTTGGTGCAGATATGTAGTGTCCAGTCAGTACAGCCATTTCAAGTATGAGTTAACGATATAGGCAGCAGCTTTAGTAGTGGGGACTGTTGGTGTGTGATTACAGCAGAATTTATTTGTATCATCAAGTAATTGAAGATTTCCTTTTAAGAAGTGCTTAAACACAAGGGCATTTGCATGTGAGGTACCATCAGTTTTTAAGGAAAAGGTTACAGATTTTTGGTCTGATTTAAGAACTGAAGATGCATATGGAGGTGTGCAAAGTGGTAACATATTTTTAAAGATCAGATCAAAGGTATAAGGGCATCTAGAGTGGTTTATTTTATGCATGAATTTATTTTTACAATGGAGCTGACATTTTTATTATATTGAAGAAGCATTGGGCATGTGACCACTGGGGGTGTTCAGCCAGTTAATTGACAATAGTTGAAATTCCTCAATGTGTAGTTGCTAGGAGACTTTGAGATACGGTGCTAAGATAGATATTGTGTTCAGCAAGAAATATAGAGGGTATTCTATAGCTAGTTATGAAGTGTTAATCTTACTTAGTGTGACATGGGTATCCAGGAATTTAGATTTGGGGTCCTGAGGAATCATATTTGTGAGGTGATTATATTCTTGAGAAATACTGATGCTTCTGCAAGTGCCAGAAGGTCTGAAGACTTGATAAGTGCTAAAACCCAGAACAGAGGGAATGTTTTCATTGCTTGGACATTGGATCTGTAACTACTTGGGTATGCATATGTTCAAGTTCAGGCTTTTTTTTTTTTTTTTTTAAGACTTCTGGCATTGCCTAAAATCACTTAGTGTCCTGAGCTAGACTTTATTAGGTTGAAATACCAAGGAAGACTTGCTGTGCCTAAAAAGGCAGTATGAGGGCAGCAAAGGCTTCGGCCAGAATATAAGGAGAGAGAGGTGCAGGCCATCCCTGGCAAAGAAGCAAGGCTTATCAGCAATCGTATCCCAAGATCATGCATACTGGATCCCTCTAGAATGACACCATCTACAAAGCTAATTGTTAAAGCCTACTATGTTTTTGAACCCCCCCCCCCCCCAGACATTCATAGCCTTCTGTGTATTCCTTTTGGTAAAGTGCCTGTTTACCCCCACATGGTCCACTGTCAGGGTGTAGTCTTAGGTTAGGATGGAGAAAATCTTAAGAACCTTTGTTGCATCCCAGGTCCTGGCATTAACTGTCCTTCCAGTCACCTAATTTTTATCCAGCCTAGTGTCGGTGGTGTTCCATATGCATAATGGTAGAGTCCCCTCTTAATGAATCATTACTATGGCTGACTGTGGGCTGATGCAGTCTCATTCAGCCTTAAAGGCCTGGAGTCTGTGGCCTTGTGACTCCTAGAGGTATATGTATTGGCTGATGGGTGTGCAAGGTAAAGCTGGATGTTTCACTCTGTGAATGATTGCTTGAGATTTCTTAAGTCCTTAGTCTGGGTGCTATAGGCACTGTTCTGTTAACTTCATCATAAGCTGGTGTCGTAGAGGTTCTCTGTGTTGTGCCTACTAAATGTGTTTTGAGGCAACACTGTCTTATTCTCATTCTTTATGAGGTAGCAATAAATATTTTTGATATGCTTTATACCGTTGCAACACTTCCTTAAATAATACTGACTAATTCCCGCCTCGCAGCAAGACGTTGTCCCGTTCGATTCTCAGCTAGAGCGTCTTCTGTGTGGAGACATGCGTGAATGAGCGTGCCTTCGTTGAAGGTTGTGTGTCAGGGCTGGTAACTCTGCATGTAAAAATCCACTACCAAACATTAGCAGACCGGAGTTCCGCTGTGGCGACCCCTAACCAGGATAAGCTGAAAGACACAACAACTGTCAGGCTGACTAAAGAAAGGGCAGGAGCTGACTGAGATTGCAAAATGGTCAGTACAGCCAAAGGGGTATGACAAAACAGAATAGCTTAATAACACAGACACTTCGTATAGGATAGGTTAAAACAGATTAGAGAAGAAAATGTTGTTAACATAGAATGTGGCTAAAAGATACAAGAAAATGAGATGGAATTTATGTGGACCCCTGGATACAACAGCCAATACGTTCTGGATTTAACAAGTAATATCATTCATAGGTGCAAAAAATGTGAAAGTGACAAGTGTGTGTATTTAACAGAGTAATCTGTAACAAATGGAACATTTTAAATTGGATAGTTTTACACAATAGTTTTACGAGCAGTATCTGAGAACAGTACCTTTTAATTTCTGTAACAATGGAACAAATTGTACAAGTGGCAGTGTAACATCAGCATCGGTTGTCAAAAGTGAGATCTGTTTTTTACATGGACCAGCACCATATAGCTGAACTTGTAGATTAATTTGGTCTTTACGTAACAGAATCTGCAATGAACAGCAGACAATTTAACCTAGTGCACCCAGATGCAATCATAACACAGTCAACAAAAGACCATAAGTACTTCAGACAGTGCAGTCCATTACTGTCTCTAGTGGATTGTTGTAGAGCAGTAATGTTAAATGCTGTAACAGTGCAGGAGTCCATAACAAGAAGCAGTGCAATCAGTAACTGACGTAAGAAGTTAATTTGGTTTCTGCCTACCTAGTACCAGTAGCTGGCAACGATGCAGCATTATCTGAAATAGTACTAGCAATGATGTAGTAATGAACAACAGTGCAACAGCAATAAGGCACAAAGGTGTAATATTAAATGTAATAACATTACAATTGTCTGTGATGGAGCCAGTTGAAGTGCTGTCAGTAAGTTTATAACTTAAAAAAAAAGAACTGCCAGTTCTTTGTGTATGTAATAAGGCAGTAGTAAAAATCAATCACAGTATTGCATCTAAGCGGAAACAGCAAAGATAATGTGTATATGTTGTACAACAAGGATATAAAGGTTGCCTTACCTTGTAGACTAGGATGTTCATCGTGTTTCACTGTTGCAGTCATTACTCTTGTTATCCTGCTGGCAGGCTACCCACAGTCGGCCTGAATTCCAAAGTCCTTGTCCGGCGTCGGTTGCAGTCGCCCCTTCCCCGACGTCAGTGCGCCAGGGGTATAAAAGATGCAGCCGACGCCATTTTCTTCAGTCTTTCATGCCGCGCAGTGCAAGAAGCAAAAGCAGTTCGCAAGTGCCTGTCGGCTGACTCCTGAGATTTTCAAATCCAAATTTCAGAACAGAAGTCTTCATTAAAGCTAGGTACCCTGTTGGGGAAACTTTTTTCTTGCTCCAGACCGATGACAGAAAAAGTTAACAATTGTATTTCTTGTGGGAAGCAAATACCTCATAAGGATTTTCATTCTTACTGTATTCCTTGCCTAGGCCCTGACCACGACGTTGCTAGCTGTCGGTTTTGTGCTAAATTTAACCAACGCACTATTAATTGTCGGTTCAATTTTGCATTCCATTACTTTGGCCGAAGATTTAACTATATAATGCCGTCTGAACAGCCGACGACCGGAGTTTACAAAAAAACGCAAGGACAAGGAAAAGGATAGGCATCCAAGGTCCAAAACCGACGACGAGGCCTCCGCTAGGCCAGTCACCGGTTCGCCGGTTCTCAGTGAGGCGCTTTCGCAACCCCTGATGACTGCTACCTCAGAGCCACAGGCCGCTACCGACTCCCACGTGGAGCCGACTGGGCCTCTGGATACTCCAGGTATTGGATACTCTGAAATCATTCCCTGAGATGGATCCGGAGCCGCTGAGCAGGCATCGGCTTCTGAGGGTGTCTTCAGACCTACACAGTTATATGTTAAGCCAACTTCAGATTCAAAGACAAAGACTAAAGCAGTTATAAAGACAAAGAAACAAGTACAGCATTCTCCTACTCGGACTACCATGCCTAAAAAAACAGATGCTTAAAATGGCTGAAGACCTACTTTGATCAGGGGTTCCCATCCCCCTCCTGATAAGAGGCCTAGGCAAGAGACAGAATATGATTCTTCTGATCAGGTTTCAATTTCCTCTGATTCCTCTTCTGAACAGCGATACTCTTTTCCTCCCTACGAGGATTCTGAGGATTCCTTTGGGGAAACCCTGCATACCATGAGGGAGCATTTTCACTGGGAGAGCCAAGATTACTCAGAATCTAAGAAAAGACTCAGAGACTTTCTTTTACTACCTCAGCATAGACCTCTTGCTATTCCACCTGTTCTAGACATTGTAGATGATGTATTTTCAGAGTCCTGCCTGTCTCTTTACCTCCTGCACCTGCTAAGCCAGACAGATACTACAGGGTCCCAGACTCTCATAAATTTCTATATAAAAACCCTGCTGCTGACCCAGAAACTATATCGCAGGGTCCCAAAGGGGTCAAGGCTTCCACTGCAAAAAACCCTGTCCCCTCTGATAGGGATTCTAGGGCACTGGACAGATGGGGGAAAAAAGTTTACACTTCTGCTACCTTGGCTGTAAGGGCTTTAAATTGCCAGTTTCATGTGCTTAAATATCAGCAATACTTAATGTTACTGCTTAAACAGAAAATGCTGACTTGTTCTGATAACAAGGAAATGCAGGATTTATTGCATGCAGCTGAACAAGTGGGAAAGCATACTTTGCAATGTGGTTTTGATTCACTGGAGGCCTCTTGCAGGGCCGCTGTTACAGGTTCTGCCATTAGAAGGCATGTTTGCTTAAAGGAACAGAATCTGCCTGATCATGTTAAAGCAAAATTTATTGGATGCTCCATTGCAGCATGATACTTTGTTTGTTTGGTGTGAAGGCTGAAGAGGTGTTGAAGAAAATGGAGGATAAAGCAAAATCCATGCAGACAGTTAAGGATTTCCTACAGGTGCAGCCACCCAGATTTAGCAGGAACTGGCCTACAAAGAATTGGTCCTTTCCAGTGTCAGACAGGCCACAAAGAGACAGATACAGATCTCCCCAGAGGCAGGTCTCAGCCCCAAGGCTCATACAGGCCTAAACAATGGGGTGCTTCTACCTCCGAAAGTGGAGAAGACAAATCACAACCATACAGGAAACAGTCCCAATGACTTTCCTCTGCCAGATCCAAGCACTTATCTTTTGACAGCCCCCTTAGGGGGAAAACTAGCACTTTTTTCAGCAAATTGGCAAATGATTACCCAGGACAAATGGGTCTTGAACATAGTGTCCCAGGGATACAAGTTCCACTTTCACACCCTGCCAAGGGCAAAAGGTATGCCAGACCTGCCACACAATCAATGGGCAGAGGCACAAAAGCAAATTACATCCCTCATGGACATGAGGGCCATTCAACAAGTACCACAGCTGGAGCAGGGGCAAGGATTTTACTCAAGACTTTTCCTGGTGCCCAGAAAGGACAAAGCCTGGAGACCAATACTGGACCTGTCTATACTAAACACGTTTCTGGATGTTCCAAAATTCAAGATGATGACTCTGCAGCAGCTACTGCCCATGCTGGGCAAGAAGACTTGGCTCGTAACTTTGGACCTAAAAGAGGCATACCTGCATGTCCCAATCAGACAATGTTGCAGAAGATACCTCAGATTCATAGCTGGCTCAATGCACTACCAATTCTCTGCACTGCCCTTTGGCTTATCTACTGCACTCAGGGTCTTCACAAAATACCTGGCACCAGTAATTGCATTTTGCAGACAAAGAGGAATTCAAATATATCCTTACTTGGACAACTGCCTTATTCAAGCAGAGAACAAAGACATTCTTCTAAAGCATCTGGCATTTGTAAAAAAGATTACTAATTTGCCTAGGGTACACAGTAAACGAAAAGAAATCAAAACTAGTACCCTCTCGAGATAATATTCCTCGGTGCAAGCTTAAATACAACTGCCCAGATGGCTTATCTCATGTCAGACAAACAAAGGCAACTGACTTTTTACTTCAAAAAATTGGCAGCAAAGACCCAGTTATCTGCAAGGAAAATCCTGCAGGCCTTGGGCTTCATGGCAGCCTGCATTCTGCTAATTCCATATGCCAGACTGCATATGAGGAAACTACAATGGTATCTAAAAAGTGTTTGGACTCAACATTGCCACAGCCTGGAAACATTAATTACCCTCATTCCCTGCCTGCAACAGGAGTTTTGATAGTGGGCACAGGCCTGTCACCACAACAAGGGTCTGCCATTCACTTTACCCACAGCCAGGCAGACACTAACAACGAATGCATCAAATTATGCCTGGGGGGCCCACATGGTGGGAAAATGTATTCAGGGCACATGGTCCTCAAGCCAGATGCATCTTCATATCAATCAAAAAGAGATGCTAGCTGTTCAGAATGCCCTGACAGCTTTCAAGGACCTACTTCATCCAGGACAACTACTGATAAAGTACTACAATCATGTGGTACATAAACGAGCAGGGAGGCACACATTCCTACCCCCTCTGCAGACAAGCAATGACCTTGTGGGACACAGCATTGACTTATCAAGTTCACCTGCAAGCACAATTCCTGCCAGGAAAAATAAATACTCTGGCAGACGAACTAAGCAGAAACCTCATGGATCCCCACGAGTGGAAACTGGATCCACAAGTCTTCAGCATGATAACAAGGAAATGGGGATGCCCAGACATAGATCTATTTGCCTCCCCTCACAACTGCCAATTAGAGATTTTGCACAAGGATTTATCACAAACAAGCATGGAAAGTGGATGCCCTAACCTTCAGCTGGAAATACTAACAGTATATGCCTTTCCTCCACTGCCTCTCCTTCCCAAGGTACTCCTAAAGGTCAGACAAGAGAAGCCAAAAATGATACTGATTGCCCCAGACTGGCCACGCCAGCACTGGTTCCCAATCCTAAAGAGCTTGTTTCAAGGTCCAGCATGAACATTGCCTCAAACTTTTCACTTACTGACCCAACAAAAGAATCCGATCCTGCACAGCCAACTCGGGACCCTAAATCTGGCAGCATGGTTGATAATGTAGCCATTCAGAACACTCCTCTTTCAAAAGCTGTTATGGATGTTATCTTGGAGGTCCAGTACCAGAAAATCTTTTGCAGAAAAATGGAAGAGATTCTGTGCTTGGAACCAGGAACAAGGCATTGACACGTATGTACCAAATATTCCTCAGATTTTACAATACTTAACTGAGATGCTGGACAAAGGCCTTTCCTTTTCATCAGTTAAGATTCATGCCTCTGCCATTTCAGCGCATTACAGTATGGAACCACCTATCTTTTCTCATCCTTTAATAAGGCAGTACCTCAGAGGGGCCAAAAACATCAGGCCTCCAAGGAGAGCACCAGTACCTGCATGGGACCTCAATTATGTCTTGGAAAAACTCACACTGCCTCCTTTTGAGCCAGCCTCAACAGCTGATATAAAATTCTTATTCTGGAAAACAGCTCTGCTCCTAGCAATAACCTCTGCAAAACGAGTCTCGGAGTTACAGGCACTCATGGATGTGGAACCTTTTATCATTTTTCATCCAGACAGGGTTTCTCTGAAGACAAACCCTACAATGTTAAGTTGTCAATCTCGCCTTCATTCTTGCTGGATGGGTTCGGAGCCGATCCTCTGCTCCGACTCGGCCAATACTAAAGCTCGAGAGCTATTTTTACCGGCTCGAGGCTCCCCTATATCCCACAATGCTAGGCGGTAAATACCCAGGTCTCGTTTGCCGCTTTAGCTGTGAGGTGCTTGTTTCTACCGGCTCTGCAGGTTAGTGACTTTTTATAGTTTGTTAAACTTTAAAATCCCCTTATTTTTCTTAGGATAGTTTCTCACAACAGTTTATTTAGTTATCTATCCCTAGTTTCATTTGGGTTCCCGTAATTGTTTTTCCCGTTTATCCCCTGTTAATTTCCTTAGGCCTTTGGGCCCTCCTCACTTCCCCTTAGTCATACCTTATTGTGGAGTGATTGGCTTATTTTTCCCCTTTCTTTAAAGGTGTGTCTGTGTGTGTGTCTGTGTTTTACATCACTTTAGGATGTCTAAAGACTCCAAGGTCTCAGGCTTCAAGAAGTGTGACTCGTGCTGTCAGAAAATGTCTCGGACTATTAGTCTTGATATAGGTTCAGCATTTGATTCAGTAAGTTGGGACTATCTGTTTACCTTACTGAAATGCACAAATTTCTCTGATGCATTTGTAAATTTAATTGAGCATTTATACAAAGGAACGCTGGCTTATATTAAGGTAGGAACATATGTTTCACAAAAAATACCCATTCTTAAAGGTACAAAGCAAGGATGTCCACTTTCTCCACTATTATTCACTTCAGTAATGGAGCCTTGGGCTAATTTGATTAGAAACAGTACTGACATAGAGGGTTTTGAAATAGAAGAAAATACAACATCAAAAATTCAACTTTTGCAGATGATGTTCTAATTACATCAGCAGGATCTAATTCTTCTATGCAGTCTTTATTTGATAAAATGATGAATTTTAAAAGTATTTCTGGTTTAATATTCAATGAAGAAAAACTAAAATACTACCTATATATACACTAAAAAATACTCTCATTAGTGATTTTACTAAATATGTACCCAACTCAGGTCAGATAACTTATTTAGGTATAATACTATCTAAAGATATTAAATCTATTATATATAATAACTATAATACCTGTTTTCTTAATATACAAAATCTTTTAATACCTGGAATAATATGTTTTTACTATGGAGGAGAGACTTACAATTATTAAAATGATAATATTCCCAAGATTTTATACTTAATACAATCAATAATACTTTCACCTACAAAAATAACTATCAAGAAACTGAATACACTAATGTTAAATTTCTTATGGGCACCTAATAGACCTAGGATTGCATTAAAGAAACATACTAATAGCTGGGCTCAAGGGCGTATTTGTTTTCCAGACTTTAATTTATATATTATCTCTTCTATTATAAAAGTTATTACTTTATTAATAGATCGGTCATATGTCGCAAAATGGAAAGATTATTGGGAGCTAATTAGTATGCACTTCATGAAAATCTCCTTAACACATAAAAATATGATTATAAATAACTCCATGTTGTGGTTGCTAAAGGAATTTTGTACTTCACCTATTACACCTAAACATATGGTCTGTTACCCATTAAATATTATTATTAGTTATCGTAACTTTATATTCATGCACCCTAAGTATAGGGAATGGAATTTTATTGTATTCCCTATAATTTATACTCAGGGTATGCTTATGTCATCTACTTCTGAAGGAGCTCATTTAGCTATAGATAATAATCTAATGTACTGGTATCAGCTGATTTTAGATAATAAAGTTAAAAATCTAGATTTCTTAAAACAAGAATTTGATCTAAGAGAAACTTGTTGGTTAGAGGTTCAGATCTTTAGACAACATCTCATTGATAGAATAGATCTAATGTCTATAACAGTTAAAGAATCTATTCCAAAACTGATTGATTACTTGATAATAAATTTACAGCATAAAGTTTCTGATAAAGGTAAACTTTCATATATACATAAAATTATCAGACAAGAAACTTTTTACAATGTAGATTCATACTGGAATTATTTCACCTCTATTAATGGGGACCCACCAACTCAACAAGATAAACAATATATATTGGAATCTGCTTATAGAACTACATCTTCCATTGTCTGGAGACTTTATACATGGAAATTTTACATAGATCTTTTATACACCTTTGATGATGAATAAAATTAATAATAAAGATAATCTATGTAAGAGATGTAATGTAGAAATTAATGCTGACTGGGCTCATATGTTTTATGACTGTATGAAGTTGAAAGAATACTGAAGTCAATTAATGAAATTTTGCAGGCTCTTTTTACAGATAATTTCATTATTTCTAAGTCTCTTATATTATTCAACACACCTGTACCTCAATGTGTTAAAAAGATTAAGCTTCCCTTGTTATGGTCTATCCTAGCAGTGGCTAGGAAAATAATAACTAGAAATTGGATTTCAGATACACCTCCTTCGTTCAATGAATTTAAAAATGTTATGAATATAATGTGTCATATGGAAATAAGCACAATTAGAATGAGAACAACTAGAAAAACATCACATTTTATTGTATGGGATAATTTACAAAATTTGTTAAAAAAATTCTAATTTCAATAGCACAGTATTTTAGTTTAATTGATCTGATTGTAGTGGATGTCTTTGTAAATACTTTAGTTGTTTTGTTGAATATTATAATAATACCTATTTTAATTATTTGTATAAAATTGTTATGATATTTCTCTTGTATGTTAAAACAATAAACTTGTTTTGAAAAAAAAAAAAAAAAAGAAAATGTCTCGGACAGACGGTCATACTTCTTGTGTATATTGCCTGGGACCTTCGCACCTGCAGGACTCTTGTTCTGTCTGCCATGCTTTCAGTCCAAGAGTCCTGCAGGAACGCAAAAATAAACTTCTACTTTGAGGCTTATTAAAGCCTGAAGGCTCCCTGACCCAGACCGTGTCAGGAAAACCTTCCAAGCCTTCCAGGGCGTCGGCTCCAGCTTCGGAGCCGTCCGCTGGTGGCTCTAAGGCTGCTTCGACATCGACTCTGTCTGGAGCCAATGTTTTGAAGAGTAAAACTGTTACCTCGGCTCCGGCTGGAGCCGAGAGGTCTGAGACTCAGACGGCTCCGATAGTTTTGTCGGAGCCATCTACTAGGAAGAGGTCGAGATCCCCATCCATTGGCTCTATCCACTCGGCCCCGGGATCTCCACTCTTATCAGAGAGGAGCCATAGGTCCCACTCCTCTCGGTCCTCCAGACTGTCCGACCACGACTTAGAGAGGGTGGTGAGCAGACTTCTCAAGTCCCAAGCACTGGCCCAAATACTGCATAGCCCTACCCAACGGTCAGTGGCTATACCCATCCCTTCCTCAGTTTCTCCTCCTTCTTCAGAGAGATATGCTCAAGGAAATGGGTGATGCTTTGCAGGATCCAACAACTGAGGGGTTTCGAGACGAAATGAACTCCCAGTTGGCAACCCTGAATTCAATCGTCAACTCCTCCATGCAGCTTCTTTACTATGCGGCCGATGGGGCGAGTAGGGCAGCTGGCACAGGTGTAGCTTTGTGACGTCACGCCTGGATGCGGCTTTGTAACTTTGCAGACCCTTTCAAGGCGTCCTTCACCAATTCCCCTTTTGATGGTACAGCGTTGTTTGGACCTCAGGTGAAGGACATGTTGACTAGGTGCGAACAGGATGGCAAGACTCTGTCTGCCATGGGAGTCCGGTTTTCTACCCTTTCTAGACCGTATTCCAAGGGTCAGAAGGGGGGTAAAATGTGGTTCCGTAAATCACAGGGAGTCTCGCTTGATGCACGGAGTCAGTTCCCCTCTAGAGGCAGAGGGGGGAACAACAATAGACGCCTCCCTAGGGGCAGGGGGGGGTCCGTAAAATCAAGGTAGCAGAGAGACTCTCTGACAAACCTTTTCAGCATCCCTGAGAAGCTGCCTGACTGTCCACCTTCGGAGGCAGTCGGGGGAAGATTATCACTGTACCCAGAAGCCTGGCTTTCTCTCACTCAAGACAAATGGGTACAGTCGATTATATCCTAGGGTTACAAAATTCCCTTTGTCCACACCCCATCTCAACCAAAACAGCCCCTTCCAGATGTTCCACCCGGTCTAAGGGAACAAGCAGCGCTAGAGATATCAAAGCTGCTGTCAAAAAGAGCTATCCAGCCAGTCCCGGCAGACCAGCAAGGATCCGGAATCTACTCCAAATTCTTTTTGGTTCCAAAAAAGACGGGACTGGAGACCAATATTGGATCTCAGCAGACTAAACAAGTCTGTAAACAAAACAAAATTCCGGATGGTCACGCTTCAGTCCATTCTACCCTTCTTGGGTCAGGACAATTAGATGTGCTCAATAGACCTTCAGGATGCGTACTATCATATCAAGATGCACAGACACTACAGAAGGTTCCTCCGCTTCCGGCTGGGAGCCAGTCACTATCTGTTCAGAGCCCTGCCCTTTGGTCTCACTACAGCCCCCCCGAGTATTCACCAAATGCATGGCAGTGGTCATGGCTCATCTGAGACGATAAGGATTCCAGGTGTTTCCATATTTAGACGACTGGCTCCTTACCGCTACCACCAGGCGTCAACTTCTCAAATCCAGAGACTACACCATTCATACTTGTCAAGCTGTAGGCATTTCCATAAATTTCGAAAATTCTGCCTTGTTGCCTTGTCAGGCTATTAACTTTATAGGCGCCACCTTAGACACAATTCATCTTTCCGCGAAACTAACAGAGCAAAGAGTATCAGATATCCGCAAACATGTTCACATTCTTCTTCAATGCGACAGGATCAAAGCCAGGTTTGTCTTGAAGATTTTAGGTCTCATGGCAGCTGCCATTACACTTCTTCCCCTAGCCCGCTTTCACATGCGGATCCTCCAGTGGATGCTGTTTTCTCAGTGGTCCTTCCAACAGCTCCCAATGTCTCACAGTATTCTGCTGACCCAATCATGGAAGAAGCATCTATCTTGGTGGATGACCTCCCCTCAAGTTCTTCAGGGCAGATCATTCGTCCCCCCCCGGTTGCCATGGTGACAACGGACGCCTCCCTGATTGGGTGGGGGGGGCATTGTCAGGGCAGGATGGTCCAGGGCACATGGCAACCTTTCGAAAGCCATTTGCACATAAATGTCCTGGAGATGAGAGCAGTACTTTTAGCGTTGCAAGCCCTTCAGCACTCTCTTCCCACCGGGACTATTGCAATTCCAACAGACAATATGTCTGTAGTATGGTACATCAACAAACAGGGCGGAACCAAGTCTTATCCCTTATGTCGAGAGGCACTCAGACTTTGGCAGTGGGCGATCTCATCTCAGCGGTTTCTGATAGCAACGCACATCCCCAGGAAGTCCACCGTGATAGCGGACAAGTTGAGCAGGGCCATACTCATACCACACGAGTGGTCTCTCAGTCAGTGCTGGAGGAAATTTTTCAGAAATGGGGCCGACCTTGCTGCAATCTTTTTGCTACTCCCCAAAACAGCAAGTGTCACGATTTCTTCACCCTCTTTCCCCTACCAGGTCAACCCGCCAGGGACGTTCTAGTCCACGATTGGCCCCGGGGACTTCTGTATGGCTTTCCCCCCTTTTCCACTGATCTCTCAAGTAATTCAGAAAGCTACCGCATTGAGAGTTGACATGATCCTCATTGCCCCTTACTGGCCTCGTCAGATATGGTTTCCGTTCCTTCACCGGTTTCTGTTGGAGCAGCCTTGGCATTTGGATCCAGTGCCAGATCTTTTGACCCATCAATCGGGTCAGCTGCACCACTCCCTCTCATCTCTCAACCTCACAGCTTGGTTGCTCCACTTCCTACCCTAGTCAGGCTTCCTTTAATTTCCCATTCGGTCCGTAACATCCTTATAGCCTCCCACAAGTCTTCTACAAGAAGGATTTACAATAGCAAGTGGAAAAGTTTTTCCTTCTGGGCAGCAACTAATAACATAGACCCTTTCACTGCACCTATCCAGTCTATACTAGACTTCCTGGCAGAACTTTTTCACTCAGGTTCTTCTTCGTCTACTATTAGAGTCCAATTGGCGGCTATATCTAATTTCCATGTAGGCTTTTCAGACTCCAGCATCATGTCCCACAAACTTTGCAAAGCCTTTCTAAAAGGTATCTTTTTGCTCAAGCCCCCAATTAGAGACCCCCATCTCAGTGGGACTTAAATTTGGTTCTAGCCTCCTTGATTCCCCCCCCCCCTTCAAACCGTCCACTTCCTGCTCTCTGAAATTGCTTTCATGAAAAACCTTTTTCTAGTAGCCATAACATCAGCCAGACGGGTATCTGAACTTCATGCTCTTTGCAGTTGTCCTCCATACTTAGTTTTCCACAAAGACCGGGTGCCCCTTCAGACCAACCCTTCCTTTTTACCCAAGGTTTCTTCTGAGGCGAATCTGAATCAGACAGTCGACCTTCCACTTTTCTTCCCTAATTATTCCAACAAGGCAGAACAAAAGTTACATTTCCTAGATGTTCATCGCCAGCTTCGTTATTATTTGGATAGGACAAAACAGTTTAGGAAGTCTAACCAGCTATTCCTATCTTATGCGGAAGGCAAGATGGGCCTTCCAGTTTCCAAAGTGTCCCTTTCGAGATGGCTGGCCTCTGTAATTTCCTTCATTTATGAACCAAGCAAATAAACTGAAAGGAATACACGAACTGGAAACTTTTAACAATTTAATCCACAGGTCAAAAGCGCATTAACGTCTCCTCATTACAAAGTACGTTTTTGTCTTCTAAACCAGAAAGACTTCATCAGATAAACTCCATTTTAATGAATTGCATTTATATATAGTACATACTTAAACATACACCAATCACTTTGTTTCAATTAAAAAAACATCCAATGAACCAACTTTTTCCCATATTCATGAATAATTCATTTCTTATTACCATATTGTTACTTCCTTAAACAAAGATTTTATAAAAAATATCTTGCTGCTAATATTCCCTTAACTTTAAATAAATTTTTGATGAAATAGATCTCTGGGTGAAAAACTGTCGTTGTAAAACATTATAAAACCATTTAAAACTGTAAAAAACTATATAAAACTGTTTAAAAATTGTCCTATGTAGTTTAAAACGAATGAATGTTTACATCCACTTTTATTTCATAAAAATATCATATGTTTTAATAAGTATTATATAAATATTGAATAAATAAATAAAAATGAATAGAAATGAATAAAAAAACTTTTATAAATAAAGTATTTTGGACTCTAGAAAATGTTATACTTAAAATATGTTTTTATTATTTGCTTTTCTTACTGTGAACAGTGTATTGTAATTGTTCACAATTTGGCAGACCTTAACTTTAGAATAGGTAAAATAGAAATGTACTTGTTCAAACCTGGCTTATTCCCTGCATCTAAGGTCAATTGCCACCACAATTCCCTCACTTCTATTCTCTCTTCCCATGGTCCACCCCTACCATCACATTTAACTTGTTCTAATACTAGAAAAACAAAAGTGGCTTGTGCACATGTAGTCAGGTGCTTATAAAGTGCATTAGTTTCTTTTTTAGTTGACATTTCATAATAGTGTTCATAAATCCTTCTCTTGAGTTTTCTCTCCGTTTTACCTATGTAGAAGGATTTACAAACTGTGCAAACTGCAAAATAAATAAGCCCTTTTGAATCACAATTATAGTATTCCTTATTAACCAACCATTTCTTCCTACTTTCTAAATAAAATTTCTCTTTATTCATAATGTATTGACATTGACTACACTAAAAATTGTCCTATATAGTTTAAAACGAATGAATGATCTGAAGTAGGATATTCATTTGTCTGCAACCTGTGGGTTATGGATCCGATATCGGATCCGAACCGGCATAGTTTTCCAGCTATGGATCCAAGCTCTCAGCTCCTCCCCTCACCCATAATGCCCTGCTCTACCCTCATGACCTCAGATCTTGTTTGCCGCGCTGGTAACTAGATGTGGATTTCATAGCTCTCAGCTAAGTGGATTTTTCTTGTTCAAAAATAGAATTTTTTTGCCTTCTTTAACTTTTTTGTGTGAAAGTTGTAGGTTTCCTATAAGTATTGACTGTTTTCAGTTTAATTTTAATTTTTGTAGTAATTTTTATTCCCCTCGCTGGTACGTAGAGTGTGTGTGAGGCCTGTGTGCTTCTTTTTTGTTGTTTTAGGTTACTTTTGGTAACTTTAGCTTAACTTTGACTATGGCTGATCAGCCTAAGTCAATATTTTCTAAATGCTCCGAGTGTGGCCATAAGCTCTCACCGGCTGATGGCCACACTCGTGTGTTAAGTGTCTTGGGGTTGAACACCTCACATCTGGTTGTTCCATTTGTGCAGGGTTCAACCCCAGGGCACTGAGGGAGCGGAGGTCCAAGCTGGTCTTGGCGGGTCTTTACCGCCGGACTCGGCTCCGACCTCCGCCTCCTTCGGGACTCCTGCGGCTGCAGTTGTTCCCACTGTGGCACCCCTCCTGCTCCTGGGACTCAAACTCCGCTTCAGGACAGGAGAGGGATGCATCTAAAAGGACCGGAGGGAGAAGCACAAGCGGGCCGAGACCTCTGTTTCGCCCCGCCAGCCAAGCGGCTTCTCCCGGCTTCCTTGGTGTGCGGTCTCCTCCTCGGCTCCGGTCACCTGTGTGCTTCTCACCGGGTCCTGAGGAGGAGGAGACTGATCTCCGTCGAGGCTATCGAGGAGGCATTCCAGGCCTACCTCGGTAGCCTCGTCGAATCTACCCATAGCTCGATGCAGATCTGGACCGGATGATGAGAAGGTTCATCCAGGCCCAGATGCAGATGGGAGTGCTCTTGCCTCCCTCCGGGAGCTCAACACCCTTTTAAGCCTATTGCTCCTTCTCCCACCCGCTTCCGGGTTCGAGCAACTGGAGCCGAGCAGCTTCGGAGCCGGGGAGGTCGGAGCCGATAGTACTTGGTACTCGGATCCGACCATGCCCTCGAGTGCGTCGGACCCGATCTCTCGGAGCCTGGATCCGAGCCGGATCCGGGGATCAGTGCTCCTTCGGCGCCGTCTGTGTCGGAGCGCACTGTCCCTTCGGATCCGGTGCCGGGCGCGCTCCGATCCACTCTTCGGATCCGAGGGGAGCCGATTGTCGGATCCTTTGGTCGAGGTCGGCTCCCCTTCGCTTTTGATGTAGTGGAGAGGGCTCTGTTGAGGGTCTCCGGACCCCGGCACTTGCTTGCTCCGTCCCGCTCCCTCTGCACTGGGTCAGGCTTCCACCATCCGGCCCTGGGACAGCCCGCTTGTGCCCCAAGTTGCTCCCATGGAGCAAATTGCTGCTGAGGACTCCTCTGACAGCCCCCAGAGGAGGCTCCTCGCAAGCATACGCAAAAGGAGGCACATTGACTCCCTGAGTCTCTCACTGAAGACACGGACTTGGAGGAAGGGAAGGCTCCCACGGTCACCCCGAGGATGTCTCCTTTGGAGACATCATGGAAATGCTCCGTTAGGGGTGGTCTGCCCCAAGTCTTCCTCGGATGAGTCTGTGTTCTTGGAGGCATTGAACGGGCCCGTCTACCTCTTGGGTGTCCCCTGCCGACCCCTGGTGGACCTTATTACCACCAGGGCGTGGAAGGAACCGGACACCGTGGAGCCAATTCCCAAAAGACCTGATAGAATCCTTAGCCCGCCTTCTGACAGGACCCATTGGAGTAAGGGGCCTCCTGTAGATGCCATGTTGATGGCGGCGGCCACAAAGAGGGAACTGGCTCAGGAGAGTCCCTCAGTCCACCCACCGAGCAAGGAGTCTCGGATAATGGACCGCTTGGGGAAGCGGATGTTCAGTTCGCGACCTTCTCGGTAAGGGCGCTGAACTATTTGGCACATAATCGGATGCAGCGAGACCTTATTAAAGAGCACGCTGCATCCCCTGAGTCCATTTCGGAGGAGGACAGAGCTCTGCACTCCACCAAAATGGCCACTCTTAGGTCAGTCACAAATACTTCTATGCGGCTACTCTCCCATGCTACGGAGGCCGCTAGAGCTGCGGGCACAGGACTGGTCACTAGACGCCAGGCCTGGCTCCACTGCGATTTTTCTGAGCCCTTCAAGGCTTTGAACGCCTTTGATGGTTCTGCTCTGTCTGGCAAGACCGTTCGCGCCAGACTGACCCAGAGCGAGAAGGACGGAAGACGCTGTCTGCCGTCGAATCCGCTTCTCTGCACCCCAGAGGCCCTATTCTAGGAACCAAAAGGGTCAGAAGAAGATGTGGTTCGAAGTCGCAGCAGTCCCAGCCTGCTCCGGACAACCAGTCCTTCCGTGGCAGAGGAGGACAGGAGGACGCCGCCCTAGAGGCAGAGGGCTCCCAGAAACTTCGGGTCCAGGGAACCTTTCTCTGAACGGCCCGCAGCAACCCTGAGGGTTGCCCGACTGCTCTACTCTGGAGGCAGTCGGGGACGTTCCGGGGCACCTAGCGGCATGGGAGTCCATAACATCGGACCGCTGGGTTCTCCAAATCATATCCAGGGATATCGCATTCCTTTCCTTCACCTTCCAAAGATGAAGTCCCTCCCAGACGTACCACCCGGTCAAGGGAGGCCGCTTTGGCAGAAATTGGCCATCTGCTAGAGAAAAGAGCCATCCAGCCCGTTCCCCAGACCAGATCGGATCAGGGTTCTACTCCAGGTTCTTTTAGTGCCAAAAGACGGGGAACTAAGACCAATCCTAGACCTCTCTCTCTTGAATCTGGCAGTCCCCAAAGAAAATTCAATGGTCACTCTACAATCTATTCTCCCCTTCTGGGAGAAGGCCACTGGATGTGCTCGATAGATCTCAAGGACGCTGCTACCACATCCTAATGGACAGACGCTCCAGGAGGTTTCTCCGCTTCCGGCTGGGAGCCAGTCACTACCAGTTCGGGTCCTTCCCTTTGGTCTCACCACAGCCCCCAGGGTGTTTACCAAAGTACTAGCAGTGGTAGCGCCCACCTGAGGCTTCAGGGGTGCAGGTCTTTCCCTACCTGGACGACTGGCTCACCGCCCCAACAAGGCATCTACTTCTCTCGTGAGACTCCTTTCTCCATCTTGCTCCATTTCTGGGCATCACAATAAATACAAACAAGTCCAACCTGGCACCCACTCAGCTCTTCGATTTCATAGGGGCCAGACTAGACACAAGGAGTTTACGAGCCTTCCTCACTGCGGACAGAGTTCTAAATCTGCAGCTCCAGGTGCGGGCCTTTCTCCATTCATGTTCTGTTCCAGCGGAGTTGGTCCTGAGGGCTCTAGGGTCCATGGCTTCGTCGATAGCACTTCTTCCTCTTGCCAGGCTCAATATGCATTCTACAGTGGACGCTTAGTACAGTGGTCATACCTTGCTCTCCCATGCATCATCCCATAGCGATCAGCAAGGCTTGCAAGCGGTCCCTCTTGTGGTGGCTCCACTCCCGGATCTCCACGAGGGTCGCCCATTTTGTGCCTCTCCCCTCGCCACGGTGACCACGGACGCCTCCGCCTCGGGTGGGGCACTTTGGCCGGACAGTCCAAGGCACGTGGAACGATTCAGAGACCTTACTGCATATCAATGTTCTAGAGATGAGAGCAGTGCTCTTAGCGTTGCTAGCACTTCAGGACTTTCTTCCCTTGGGAACAATTGCGATTCAATCGGACAATATGTCTGTTGTCTGGTACATCAACAAGCAAGGGGAACAAGGTCTTACCCTCTTTGTCGAGAGGCCATGAGAGTTTGGGAATGGGCAATCTCCACCAATCGCTTTCTCATAGCAACGCACATTCGGTCGGTCCAACATCCTAGCGGACAAGCTCAGTCGCACCATTCTGACCCCTTACGAGTGGTCTCTCAATTGTCAAGTAGCGGAACGCATATTCGCACGGTGGGGAACCCTTCATGCGATCTTTTGCTTCTCCCTCAAACACCAAGTGCGACAGTTTTTTCGCTCTAATACCTCCTCCTGGAGGTACCCCAAGAGACGCTCTGGTGCATGCTTGGCCACCCGGTCTTCTGTATGCCTATCCACCCTTGCCTCTGATGCTGCAAGTTCTTCAGAAAGCCTCTCGGGTGGGTTGCAGAATGATTCTCATTGCTCCATTCTGGCCTCGACAGATCTGGTTCCCCTTCCTAAGGTCTCACTCGTGAATCCTCCTTGGATTCTAGATCCCATTCCGGATCTGATATCCCATCCATCCTGCATTCCTCCTCCGAACCTGGACAACCTGAAGCTGACCGCTTGGCTGCTCCAGTTCCACTCTTGATAAGGACTCGGTATTTCTTCACCGTAAAGGCTATTTTGGTGGCGGCTCATAAACCATCCACTAGAAAGGTTTACCAAGCAAATGGAAACGTTTCTCTGGGCGGAGCGGCAAGGCCTAGATCCCTTCACGGTTCCTCTCCCTGTAGTGCTTGATTTTCTAACCTCTCTTTAATGATGGTGCCAGCAGTTCCACAGTCAAAGTACAACTGGCGGCAATTTCTCACTATCACATTGGTCAAGAGTCTAATCCTCTTATGTCAGCCAAATTGTGCAAAACATTTCTTAAGGGTACTTTCCTTCTCAGGCCCCTATAAAGCAAGCAGTTCCTCCTTGGGACCTTTCTTTGGTCCTACAGGCCTTGACCGCTCCCCTTCGAGCCCTGCTACAGTGGATCTCAAATTCTTGTCTTACAAGACAGCCTTTTGGTAGCCATTACATCAGCCAAGAGAGTGTCTGAACTTCAAGCTTTATCAGCTAAACCTCCTTACTTGGTTTTTTATCCGGACCGTGTCTTCCTCAGGACCAACCCGTCCTTCCTTCCTAAAATTGCTTCTGAAGCAAACATCAATCAATCCATTAACCTCCCTGTTTTCTTCCTAAGTATGAAAACAAAGGTGAATATAGGCTACACTCACTAGATGTTCACAGGCAACTAAGATTTTATCTCAACAGGACAGCTGGTCATAGGCAATCCGACCAGCTGTTTATTTCCTTTGCAAAATTCAATTTGGGCAAGCCAATTTCCAAAGTTTCTCTGTCCCGCTGGATTTCTCAGTGCATTTTATTGGCTTATCAAGCGTCAGGAAGGCCCGCACCGGAGGGTGTTCATGCCCATTCAACCCGGTCAGTATCTACCTGCGCAGCCTTCAAGGCTAGGATTCCTCTAGATGATATTTGTGCAGCAGCCACGTGGGCTTCATCTCATACATTTATTTCCCACTATAAGTTGGATCTTGCATCTAGGGGTAGAGCATCCTTTGGCTCCGGTGCTCGGAATATCCTTCCATGATGGCCGCCCAAGATTCAGGTAGCTGGGGACTCTGTCCCACAGGTTGCAGACAAATGAATATCCTACTTCAGATTTAGAAGTTATGTACTCACCATAACGCTCCATCTGAGTAGGTGTATTCATTTGTCTGCAACTATCCCGCCTCCTATCCCCCTGGCCTTTCAGTTTCCTGCATATTACTTGTTACCCTTTTGAGGGTATTGTTGCTTTGGCAAACTCGATCTGAGGTCATGAGGGTAGAGCAGGGCATTATGGGTGAGGGGAGGAGCTGAGAGCTTGGATCCATAGCTGGAAAACTATGCCGGTTCGGATCCGATATCGGATCCATAACCCACAGGTTGCAGACAAATGAATACACCTACTCAGATGGAACGTTATGGTGAGTACATAACTTCTAATTTAGTGTAGTCAATGTCAATACATTATGAATAAAGAGAAATTTTATTTAGAAAGTAGGAAGAAATGGTTGGTTAATAAGGAATACTATAATTGTGATTCAAAAGGGCTTATTTATTTTGCAGTTTGCACAGTTTGTAAATCCTTCTACATAGGTAAAACAGAGAGAAAACTCAAGAGAAGAATTTATGAACACTATTATGAAATGTCAACTAAAAAAGAAACTAATGCACTTTATAAGCACCTGACTACATGTGCACAAGCCACTTTTGTTTTTCTAGTATTAGAACAAGTTAAATGTGATGGTAGGGGTGGACCATGGAAAGAGAGAATAGAAGTGAGGGAATTGTGGTGGCAATTGACCTTAGATGCAGGGAATAAGCCAGGTTTGAACGAGTACATTTCTATTTTACCTATTCTAAAGTTAAGGTCTGCCAAATTGTGAACAATTACAATACACTGTTCACAGTAAGAAAAGCAAATAATAAAAACACATTTTAAGTATAACATTTTCTAGAGTCCAAAATACCTTATTTATAAAAGGTTTTTTATTCATTTCTATTCATTTTTATTTATTTATTCAATATTTATATAATACTTATTAAAACATATGATATTTTTATGAAATAAAAGTGGATGTAAACATTCATTCGTTTTAAACTATATAGGACAATTTTTAAACAGTTTTAAACAGTTTTATATAGTTTTTTACAGTTTTAAATGGTTTTATAATGTTTTACAACGACAGTTTTTTCACCCAGAGATCTATTTCATCAAAAATTTATTTAACGTTAAGGAAATATTAGCAGCAAGATATTTTTTATAAAATCTTTGTTTAAGGAAGTAACAATATGGTAATAAGAAATGAATTATTCATGAATATGGGAAAAAGTTGGTTCATTGGATGTTTTTAAATTAATTGGAACAAAGTGATTGGTGTATGTTTAAGTATGTACTATATATAAATGTAATTCATTAAAATGGAGTGTATCTGATGAAGTCTTTCTGGTTTAGAAGACGAAAACGTACTTTGTAATGAGGAGACGTTAATGCGCTTTTGACCTGTGGATTAAATTGTTAAAAGTTTCCAGTTCGTGTATTCCTTTCAGTTTATTTGCTTGGTTTATTGTTTTTTTTATGCTGGAAGGAGCTCCGTTTTGGTTTTCCTTCATTTATGAACTCAGACACCAAAAGCTACCATCACGACCTAGAGCTCATTCAACCAGGGCGTTAGGTACGTCTGTAGCATTTCAAGACAGACTGCCCATAGATTCCATCTGTCAAGCAGCTACATGGGCTTCTCCTCATACCTTTATCTCACATTATAAATTGGATATGGCCTCCAGAAACCGGGCTAACTTTGGTTCCACCGTAATGAAAATTAAATCATCGACCACAGTGTAGAAGCAGACGGCAATGAGGCACAAACCAGAAACTCTTGACAGGTATAAATAAAAATGATTTATTCCACCAAAGTAAAACACAGACTAAGCGCTTTCACCAGATACACTGGCTTCATCAGAGTCATAGAAAACACCCAGCAAGCTGCTCTTAAATACCATTAAATTGTCAATAATTCAATTAATCTATCAACTAGTCAAATGTTGACTGAAATAACCTTCAAAAACAGTCCATACAAACATTGAACTTCAAACATTTGTTCATTCAGAAATACTAAATAATTCCACCGTACTCGAGAGTCTGTTCTGATGAGCCACCCAGGATAAGGGTGCTAGGGACACGGTCCCATCCAGCAAGAATTAAGGCGAGATTGACAACTTAACATTGAGAAGTTATGTACCTACCATAACGTTCCATGTTAGTTGTCACCTTCTTTTCTTCGCCCCACCCTCCATCCCCCTAGCCTGGACAGACCAAGAGGATCCTTAGGATATTTTATCTTCCACAGCGTCAACCACCTCTATTGCCCCTGATTTGATAGTTCTACAGGTAGTTTCTATAGAGGTGGATTTCTTTTTTTCTCTGTCTCTAGGAGACCAGCACTGCTGTACATTCAGCTATCAAACGAGATCTGGGTATTTACCGCCTAGCATTGTGGGATATAGGGGAGCCTCGAGCCAGTAAAAATAGCTCTCGAGCTGTAGTATTGGCCGAGTTGGAGCCAAGGATTGGCTCCGAACCCATCGAGCAAGAAAGAAGGCGAGAAGAAGACAACTAACATGGAACGTTATGGTAGGTACATAACTTCTCATTTATGCCTAAGGTGGTGTCCAGTGTGGCCCTCAACCAAACCATTCATTTGCCTACCTTTTATCCAAACCCACAGAACAAGGGTGAGAGACTTCTGCATTATTTGGACATACACAAACAGCTACGCTTTTACTTGGACAGAACTAAAGCTTTCAGAAAGACTGAGCAACTTTTAGTGTCCTATGCTGCAGGATCACAAGGAAAGGCTATCTCAAAACAGACTTTTTCTAAATGGATAGGTCATTGCATTCGTTTTTGCTACTCGCAGCATGGCAAATCAGTACCTAAGGGCATTAGGCCACATTCTACCAGAGCAGCAGCCACTTCAGCAGCCTTCCTCAGAGGAGTACCAACCAAATAAATCTCAGAGGCTGCAACTTGGAGTTCAGTGCACACTTTTACAAAGCACTACCACTTACCTCTCTACTCTAAATCCAGAGCAGGCTTTGCCACTGCAGTTCTGCAGGGCCTCATAGCCTCTCCTAATCCTGTTTAGCTCAGCCACCCATCCTCAGCTTTGGGATTCAACCCAAGAGTAATGACTGCAACAGTGAAACACGATGAACATAGTACAGTTGTGTACCTACCATAAATGTAGATGTTCGAGTGTATTCACTGTTGCAGTCCAGGTTAGCCTCCCACCGTCCCCCTTTCATTTGCTGGGTTTTATCTCTACTTCTCTATTCTATACAACCTATGTGGTGTATTTGCTTATAAATTAAGGAAATGTTTACTTTAGTGCATGCATGTTTACTGGCATAATCTATTTAGCCTACCCTTTTGGGGGCACCTGACATCTGGGGCAAGAAAAACTGAAGAAAATGGCGTCAGGTGCATCTTTTATACCCCTGGCGCACTGATGTTAGGGAAGAGGCGACAGCAACCAACGCCAGACCAGGACTTTGGAATTCAGGCTGACTGCGGGTAGCCTGCCAGCAGGATAACCCAAGAGTAATGACTGCAACAGTGAATACACTCTAACATCTACATTTATGGTAGGTACACAACTGTACTTTCTTTGTTCTGATTTCCCAAAATGACCTTGAAGTCTCCCTTGAGTAGGATCTGAATCTGTGTGACTTGATAGTCATTCTGTCAAGAGCTTCAGCAATTGAGTTTGACCCTCATTTGACAGAGACAACAGACCTTCAGTTGCATTTGTCAGGGGAATCCTGAGAATGTTAATAGGAATGTCCTTGGCAAACGAGGACAGAGTTTAGAGGAATCTCCCATGGTAGTCAGCCTGTTTGAGGCATTTTCAAAAATTCTGCATACCCTTTGTACTTAACCATTGTCCTTGATTTCCAGTGTCCTTCCTAAAGAGATTTTAGCCATGCCAGGCAGCTTCATAGGGATATGGTTTTAGCAGTGTCTCATTGAGGTGTGTGGGTCTCTGTGTCTCCTAGAAGTCTGCTACTGGCAAGGGCAAAACGATAATTCAGATAAGCAAGTTGGCATTGGGTTAAGGTGGTCTTTCTGCAGATGTCTTTATATGAAACAAAGAAATCTGTCCTTGAAATTGGAAGTATGGTTTCCATGAGTACATATTTTTTCACTGTGCACCTGCTTCCCAGTTCCAGCCATACTTTATGTGATAGTACTGTGATGGGTGCCTTATCTCCTGATCACCATTATTTCAAATTTGAAGGTGGCTTTCCTTGGTTTTTAACTTGGTGAGGCTGCTAGGAATAAATGCATCAGTTGGTGGTACATTGGTGCATCAGTTAGAGTTGTCTTCTCACAGCAAGAGGTTTTCTGTTTCAATTCTCAGCTGGGGCGCCTTCTGTGCAGAGTCTGTATATCCTCCCTGCATTTGCATAGGTTTCCTCCTACATTCCAAAAACACATTTGGAGTGTTTCTCCTGGGGTCTCCACTGAAAATGGGCTCTGTCCCATTTGGAGTTTCCCGGTAAACAAATGTTTAAATAAATAAATTCAGTGGTGACCAAGCATTGATCCTGTTGCATGTTGTGCGATTTTTGAGCAAGTCATTTGCCATACACATGGCAACTTGAAGGAATCTGATGCAAAACTGCTCAATGAAGTGTATTAGATGCTTATAGCCTTACAGTGTGTTTAAACTGTAGGCTGGTTGAAACAAAGTAATTGATCCATTGCAGTTTTCATTCCCCTAGCTTTTCCAGTGCAGTACCCCCGTACCTCCACCCGCCGATTCCACACACACATACGCATTCTGTCTGCGTTTCTACTTGTAGGTGTAGCTTCATTACCTTTTTATATCCAGAGACTTATCTTCATTCTTTGATACTACACCTTAACAGGGAAAGTTAATATACTGTATTTTTAAATTATTTACATTTAACTCGATTTTTGTGGACATTTTGTTTTCCTCACACATTCCAAAGATATGCAGTGTGTGTGTGTGTGTGTGTGTGTGTGTGTGTGTGTGTGTGTGTGTGTGTGTGTGTGTGTGTGAACGTGTGATATGGAAAAATGACCAAGGTAAGGCTAGCCACTCGGTGGTGTGAACCTTTGGTCTAGATTGTCATTATTGAAGTGACACCCCAACCTATGTGCAAAAATAGAGGTTGTAGGTGGATATATTTCATCTAAAAACAAAAAAAACAGTGGTTGTAACATCTTGGTTTGTTGTTCTTAATCCTTAGTAAAAATGTGGGACTCTGCTTCATGATTTGTTGCAGTTTTGCAGTGAAATTCCATTCAGAAGGCTGATTTTGCTTTGTGAAATTGACCTTTAAGGAAGGATTTAACATTTTTGTAGTTCATGAAACATGGTTGTAGGATGAGTATAGAATAAAAGTGGGCCTAAACTTTTGAAACCTGACAACTTCTTACCATAGTTGAGAAGGATGGGTTGTGCCTGTACTGAGGCAAAGAGGCAGCAGTTACGCCTGGTTGGTTCCACTACTCTGATGGAGCCTCTGCTCTCCCGCAAGGATCCACCCAAACCAGTGAAAGTAGCCCCTGTGGGCACACATTGAGGAACGTGCATGTGAAATGAGGCTTTACTGTAACACATGCCACCACTAATTATGTAGTTAGGCCATACAGCGAAAAATTTATCAATGCCAGAGAGAATGCAAAGCACTCTAAAGGCTGCCTGGATGACCACCGTACCTTGTATGGTGTAATGTCTGTTTGAGGGGAAGCTTTTTGTCCAGCAAGCACTGGGGCAAGAAGATTAAAAAGAAATTAAAAAATGACATTTACTCAAATAAAATTTTATTTCATGAGCACAACCTTGCTAATCTCTAACCTTACTTAAATATTCTTACCCAAAGGGCGTAGTAAAGTTTCTTGAGATTGGTTCATAACTGTGATAGCAAAAGATAATTCAGATCCTGGCTCTTGTATTGATTGCTTGGAAGAATGCCTTGCATCCATTTTGCTGTGTCGTTCATCCTTTAAATGTTTTACTTTTTTCCTTGATATGGAAACATTTAAATTGCAATGCACATATTTGGTATAAAAACAGTAACAACTCTACTGCATTAATCCTGCATTTTATTTTGCAAAATACCTTCATCTTTTTCATGCATGAAAGGTAGACTGACATTGCAGCCATTTTTTTTTTTTTTTAAGTCCACACTTGCATTCAATCCTGGCCAGTGTTTTTTATTTCGGTTTATAACAATGTTCTTAAAAAAATGAGAGGCTATACCCTTAACTTACACGAGTTTTATTTAGTTATCTTATTTCTAAGAGTCTGCACTGACCAATTTGCCCCTTTTCCATTTTTTTTTACAGTAATTCAAAAGAAATGAAAATGAGAATAGAAGTGCATTATGCACTGTGGTGGGTGACATTCATAGTCCCATTGTTTACAGAAGCACAAATGCAGTTGGCGAATAGCAGCACTGTGTTTACATGAAAATCAGCTAAGCCGAATGATCAGCAATGATTACGGTAAAGCCATGTGCAGAAAAGCCCACAACAGATCTGCATATTGTAATCATCCTAATGTTGGTTCCATGAAATTTAGTTATATGTGGAGGAAATTGTATGTACGTTTGCCCCTTGCACTTGCAGCATGTGTCTAATTCATAAGGCACTGTCTAACTGGACCGAATTTGCATACAAAGTTTTTTGATCATTTCCAACTTAAGCTACTTTTCCTCAAGTCGTCTTATTTTTGGACTGGGCATACCTGCAAATGGCACTGACAGGTTATGCAATGCAACACTGAAGTACAGTTATTTTTAAGTAACTGGGACAAGCAGAATGGAGTTGGAAAAGGCAGGACTCACAGTAATTCATTGCCAACTGTTTAGTAGTAGTCTTACTTTACTGGTAAGACATGCAATTTAATGATTTTTTTTCACTGCTTATGAATGACAACTGATGATTACAAATGACACGATACACATTTATGTCTACATGCTTCAGGGTGCTTACTGCTTGCAGTTGCCACTGTGAAGGGTAAGTAATTTCAAGTAATGAACGAAATGCATTGCCCTACTTACTAGCAAAAACTTGTAGAAAAGCTTATATATGCATATCTACTACTAATGCATTAGAGGCCAGCATGACTGTGGCAGTAGGAACAGAACATAGAAAAACACAAGTCCAGAACTACTCTTCCAAGGTGTCTGTCTAATACAGAGACATTCCCTATCTGTATTTACTAAAACTTTTATATAAGGACGGCAGGTGTCAGTTTGTCACTTGTCACATTTGACTAAACGTTACAGCATGTTGCAACAGGACAGAGAACTTCAGTCATGAGGAGAATTTACATCCTTATGGATGCTTAGAAGACATTTGGGAAACACCTTCTTGGAAATGGGGGTGAAGAGGCAGAACAAGTGGAGACAGCTTAAGCTTTGAGTCCATTATTGACCGAGGGTACTGCTGCAGATAAGAAGGGAACAATTGTGTACGACACCTTTCCAGATCTTTAACAGGATGGCTGTACTCGCACAACAGTCCCATTACACAGAAGGCTACTGCAGCACTTTCATTTGGAATGAGAAGGAAACCTGGAGAATACCAAAGGAGAAAAAGAGCAGCCGCATTCTCGCAATGGAAATACACCACCTGCTTCTCCATACTGGAGCCCTTACACTTTAACTTACAGTTTTGTCACTTACCCCTCAACACTGATGGACATTGACCAATAGTACTCTTACTACAAATGTCTTTTTACTGCTGACGTGAAAAAAATCAGCTGATGTGGGCTGCCTGTTGAAATGGCTGAGTGCTGAAAACAAAAACCCAGAGAAGAATGAATCTCGAAAATTGCTCTTCTCCTTAAAACTTTTTTGCAGAGTGGCAAGCCCCACCCCAAACCTATATGTACCAACTCTGAGATCGCCATTCCTCAGAGAAAAGAGATTATTCCCAGAACTGGCACTTTGGATTTAGTATATGTAAGTCTGATCTTTTGGCCTTTCTCTCTCTGCATTTGGGACTCACTGTAGGGTCCTGTTATTTCAAATATTTACCACTGATTTGTCAAACCTTGCTTATATGTCATCAATCTTACTTGTTAAGCTAGCAGTAAATTTATGCAATGGCTCAGATTACAAAGTTGATACAAAAGGCACTGCTGTGATTTTTTTAGCCTACTGAAGCACATGAGAAAGCAAATATGAATCACAATAATTCAGGAAGGGTATCTAATTAGCATAAGAAAGTAAGACAGGCAGAAAGGCACCTAATTAGCATAAGTTAGCCACAGATTTTCCACAAAGTCCTCATTCTCACTTGTTATATTTCCATTTACTTAAGATGTAGGCTACTTAACACCAGTGAGCCTAAGTACATCTAATGTTTATGAGGTGTGCCTCAGTTGTGCTTAGGTGTAGCCAGCACAATTTCCCACTATGCCCAAACCCTGACTGAGTACTGCCCAATGGGTAATAAACTTCCCAGCACCAGTACCAAAAAAAAAAAAAAAAGTAAAAGTCAGCATTACAGACAGTTGCTGCTGCAATACTTGCGCTCAACTTTGTGTTTTTGGACATCGTGTAGGAGTAAGACCATGTTAGTAAATCTGTATCTGAGTTGGGAGTAGAGATCAAGTGTAGTAAACTGTCCCAATTTCACAGGTTACACTGGAATAAAAAAAAAAAGCCAAAAGGTGAATATTCCCTTGTAAAGGGTTCCAAGTTGTCTGGGCAGAATTTCCTAGGCTAGGGGAAGGCATTTATATTGAAAGGTGGAACTTCTATATTAACAAAGAAAAACATGCATTTAGTTATGTGGTAATTACATCATTTGATGTTCATCGTGTTTCACTGTTGCAGTCATTACACTTGGGTTGTCCTGCTGGCAAACAACCCGCAGTCGGCCCGAATTCCAAAGTCCTGGTCCGGCGTCGGTTGCTGTCGCCTCTTCCCTGACGTCAGTGCACCAGGGGTATAAAAGATGCAACCAACGCCATTTTCTTCAATTTTTCTTGCCGCGCGGTGCCCGAAGCAAAAGCAGTTCGCAAGTGCTGATCGGCCGACTCCTGAGATTTTCGAAATCGAATTTCAGATTCGAAGTCTTCAATAAAGCTAAGTACCCTGTTGGGGAAACTTTTTTCTTGCTCCAGACCAATGTCAGAAAAAGTTAACAAGCCGAAAGACACAACAACAACAACTACTTCTTCAGCATCCAAGACAAAGTCTAAAATAGTTTTAAAGACAAGGAAACCAGTACAGCATTCTCCAGGACAGGCTTCTATGCCTAAGAAACAGATGCTCAAAATGGCTGAAGACCTAATTACTTTGATCAGGGGTTACCATCCCCCTCCTGATAAGAGGCCTAGGCAAGACACTGAATATGATTCGTCTGATCAGGTTTCCATTTCCTCTGACTCCTCTTCTGATCAGGGATATTCTGTTCCTCCCTATGAGGATTCTGATGCTGAAGATTCTATTCCTTCAACTTCTTCTCCGGAGGACTATTCTTTTGGGGAAACCCTGCATAACACGAGGGAGCATTTCCATTGGGAGAGCCAGGATAATTCTGATTCTAAGAAAAGACTTTGAGACTTTCTTTCACTTCCTCAGCACAGACCTCTTGCAATTCCCCCTGTTCTAGACATAGTAGATGTTTTTTCAGAGTCCGGCCTGTCTCCAAACTCTCTACCTCCTGCCCCTGTCAAGCCAGACAGATACTACAGGGTCTCAGACGCCCATAAATTTCTTTATAAAAACCCTGCTGCTGACCCAGAAACTATCTCACAGGGTCCCAAAGGGGTCAAGGCTGCTTCTGCCAAAAACCCTGTCCCCTCAGACAGAGATTCTAGGGCTTTGGACCGATGGGGGAAAAAAGTTTACACTTCTGCTACCTTGGCTGTAAGGGCTTTAAATTGTCAGTTTCATATGCTCAAATATCAGGAATATTTAATGTCTTTGTTGAAACAAAATGTTGACAAATTCTGAATGTACTGAGAACAAAGATTTGCAGGATTTATTGCATGCAGCTGAACAAGTGGGAAAACATACTTTGCAATGTGGCTATGATTCATTGGAGGCCTCGTGCAGGGCCGCTGTTACTGGTTCTGTTATTAGAAGGCATGCTTGGTTAAAGGAACAGAACCTGCCTGATCATGTTAAAGCAAAATTATTGGATGCTCCATTACAGCATGATACTTTGTTTGGTGTTAAGGCAGAGGAGGTGTTAAAGAAAATGGAGGATTAAGGCAAAATCTATGCAGACAGTAAAGGATTTCTTACAGGTACAGCCACCCAGATTTAGCAGGAACTGGCCCTCTAAGAAATGGTCCTTTCCAGTGTCAGACAGACCACAAAGAGGCAGATTCAGACGCCCTAGAGGCAGGCAACAGCCCCAGGGCTCATACAGGCCCAAACAATGGGGTGCTTCTACCTCCAAAAGCGAAGAAGACAAATCTCAGCCGTATAGAAAACAGTCTCAATGACTTCCCTCTGCCAATGCGAAGCACTTATTTTTTTTGGCAGCACTGGCACAAGATCACCCAGGACAAATGGGTCTTAAATATAGTCTCTCAGGGCTACAGGTTCCACTTTCACACACTTCCAAAGGCAAAAGGTATGCCAGACCTGCCATGCAGTCAATGGCAAGAGGCACAAAAACAAGTTTCATCTCTCATGGACATGGGGGCTATTCAGCCAGTGCCACAACAAGAGCAGGGACAAGGATTTTACTCAAGACTTTTCTTAGTACCAAGAAAGGACAAAGCATGGAGACCGATCCTGGACCTGTCTATACTAAATACTTTTCTGGACGTCCCAAAATTCAAAATGTTGACTCTACAGCAGCTTCTGCCCATGCTGGACAGGAAGGCTTGGCTTGTAACTTTGGACCTCAAAGAGGCATACCTGCATGTCCTAATCAGACAAACTTGCAGAAGATACCTCAGATTCATAGCTGGCTCAATGCAATACCAATTCTCTGCACTGCCTTTGGCTTATCTACTGCGCCCAGGGTTTTCACAAAATGCCTGGCACCAGTAATTGCATTTTGCAGACAAAGAGGAATTCAAATATATCCCTACTTGGATGACTGCCTTATTCAAGCAAAGGACAAAGATATTCTACTGCAGCATCTGGCATTTGTAAAAAGATTACTAATTTGCCTAGGGTACACAGTAAACGAAAAAAACAAAACAAAACTAGTGCCCTCTCAAGAGATAATATTCCTGGGTGCAAGCTTAAATACAACTGCCCAGATGGCTTATCTCATGCCAGACAGACAAGGGCCATCTGACTTCTTACTTCAAAGACATGGCAACAACGACCCAGTTATCTGCAAGAAAAAATCTGCAGGCTCTGAGCTACATGGCATCCTGCATTCTACTAATTCCATATGCAAGACTGCATATGAGGAAACTACAATGGTATCTAAAAAGTGTTTGGACTCAACATTGCCACAGCCTGGCAACAGTAATTACTCTCATTCCCTGCCTGCAGCAGGAATTTCAGTGGTGGGCACAGGCCTGTCACCACAACAAGGGCCAGCCATTCACCTTTCCCACTGCCAGGCAGACACTAACAACAGATGCATCAGATTATGCCTGGGGGGCGCACATGGCAGGAAAATGTATTCAGGGAACATGGCCCACAATCCAAATGCATCTTCATATCAATCAAAAAGAGATGTTTGTGTCTTTCGGCTTTTCCCGGTTAGGGGTCGCCACAGCGGAACTCCGGTCCGCTAATGATTGGCAGTAGATTTTTAAGTACTGGCTTGCCAGGCCTAACGCACAACCTTCAACGAAGGAATGCCTATTCATGCATATCGCCACACAGAAGACGCTCTAACTGAGAATCGAACGGGCAACGCCTAACTGTGAGGCGACAACGCTACCGCAGCGCCACCACCGCAGTGAAATCAAAGAAATGTTAGCAAAAAGAGATGTTAGCTGTACAAAATGCCCCGACAGCCTTCAAGGACCTACTTCATCCAGGACAGCTACTGATAAAGACAGACAATACTACAGTCATGTGGTACATAAGCAAGGGGGCACACATTCTTACCCCCTCTGCAGACAAGCCATGACTTTGTGGAACACAGCATTGACTTATCAAGTACATCTGCAAGCACAATTCCTGCCAGGAAAGACAAATCCTTTGGCAGACGAACTAAGCAGAAACCTCATGGATCCTCACGAGTGGAAACTGGATCCACAAATCTTCAACATGATAACAGGGAAATGGGGATGCCCAGACATAGATCTATTCGCCTTCCCTCACAACTGCCAGCTACAGAGATTCTGCAGTCGGACTTATCACAAGCAAGCATGGAAAGTGGACGCCCTTTCATTCAGCTGGAAAGCCCTTACAGTATATGCCTTCCCTCCTCTGCCTCTCCTCTCCGAGGCACTCCTAAAGGTCAGACAAGAGAAGCCGAAAATTATACCGATTGCCCCAGACTGGCCACACCAGCACTGGTGCCCAATCCTAAAGAGCTTGTCTCAAGACCCAGCCTGGACATTGCCTCTAATACCTCATTTGCTGACCCAACAGAACAATCAGATCCTGCACAGCCAACTCAAAACCCTAAATCTGGCTGCATGGCGGATAATGTAATAATTCAGAACACACTTCTTTGTAAAGCAGTTATGGATGCTATTTTGGAGGCCAGGAGGCCCAGCACCAGAAAATCTTATGCAGAAAAATGGAAGAGATTCTGTGCTTGGAACCAAGTGCAGGGAATTGACTCGCTTGAACCAAATATTCCTCAGATTTTGCAATACCTAACTGAGATGCTGGACAAAGGCCTTTCCTTCTCATCAATTAAGATCCATGCCTCTGCCATTTCAGCTCATTACAATACAGACCTACCTATTTTTTTGTCATCCACTGCTAAGACAGTTTCTCAGAGGGGCCAAAAACATAAGACCTCCAAGGAGAGCTCCAGTGCCTACATGGGACCTCAATTTTGTCTTGGAAAAACTCACACTGCCTCCTTTTGAACCAGCCAATACAGCAGAGATAAAATACTTATGGAAAACCGCTCTTCTCCTGGCAATAACTTCAGCAAGAAGAGTCTGAGTTACAGGCACTAATGGCTGTGGAACGTTTTATTATTTTTCATCGGGACAGGGTTTCTCTAAGGACAAACCTCACATTTATGCCTAATGTAGTGTCCAGTGTGGCCCTTAACCAAACAATACATTTGCCTACCTTTTATCCAAACCCACAGAATAAGGGGGAGAGACTTCTGCATACTTTGGAGATACACAGACAGCTATGCTTTTACTTGGACAAGACTAAAGCCTTCAGAAAGACAGAACAACTCTTAGTGGCATATGCTTCAGGTTCCCAAGGAAAAGCCATTTCAAAGCAGACTATTTCAAAATGGATAGGCCACTGCAATCGTTTCTGCTATTCACAACATGGCAAATCAGTGCCCAAGGGCATTAGGCCACATTCTACCAGAGCAGCAGCTACTTCAGCAGCATTCCTCAGAGGAGTACCAACCAAGGATATTTTGGAGGCTGCAACATGGACTTCAGTGCACACTTTTACAAAGCACTACCATTTACCTCTCTACTCTAAATCCAGAGCAGACTTTGCCACTGCAGTTCTGCAGGGCCTCATAGCCACTCCAAACTCTATTTAGGCCCAGCCGCCCAACCTCAGCTTTGGGATTCAACCCAAGTGTAATGACTGCAACAGTGAAACACGATGAACATAGTACAGTTGTGTACCTACCATAAATGTAGATGTTTGAGTGTATTCACTGTTGCAGTCCAGGTTACCCTCCCACCATCCCCCCTTTTTCTTTGCTGGGACTTACCGGTACCTATCTATTCTATACAACCTATGTGGTGTATTTGCTTGTAGATGAAGGTTATGTGCATGCTTTTTTATGATCATAATTTTAACAGCCTACCCTTTTGGGGCACCTGACATCTGGGGCAAGAAAAACTGAAGAAAATGGCGTTGGCTGCATCTTTTATACCCCTGGCGCACTGACGTCAGGCAAGAGGCAACAGCAACCGACGCCGGACCAGGACTTTGGACTTCGGGATGACTGCGGGTTGCCTGCCAGCAGGATAACCCAAGTGTAATGACTGCAACAGTGAATACACTTGACCATCTATACTTATGGTAGGTACACAACTGTACTTTATGGGATATGTAGCCAAAATGCTTTTGCTAGTGATTGAGGAGTGTGTGAGTAGTAAAATACAAATGTGAAACTTGATTTCTTATGTGCAATTTCTAAGTAAGATGATTGAAGGAGAGCATTACCCTTTGATTGCTTTTTGAAGAAATTATCTCAAGAGTGTCTGAAGTTATTTTTGCTTGGAAGTGTTTGCATAGTATTTTTATACCTCAAGCAGTCTTAAAGAATATTTCCTTGGGTAGATGACAAATGCTGGAGGTGCGATAGCAGAAAGAGAGATAATTGGGAACATGTTTTTTGGGAGTGTGACAAGTTGGAAGATTTAATAAAAAAAAAAAAAAAAAATCCCTAGAAAGTAATTTGCCAGAAATGTTGGGAGATCACATGGTTGTAACTAAGGAAATTATACTTTGAGCTGGGAAACATGATATGAATAGTAAAGCCTTACTGAGTTTAATGCATTAGTAATGACTGTCAAAAGCAATTACTAGAAAATGGAAGTTGAAATAAAAATCTAAGCCAACGGTAACTGAAGTAATGAAGAATTTTTAAATGAGGGGAACAATGGAAGTTGGATCTTTAGAAAAGGGGGGAGCAAATTGCATACAAATAAATGAATTTGCGGAAACAATGCATGCAGAATAAGGTTAGGGAGGAGGAGTAAAATTTAAGGAAAGGCAGGAATTGAGCAATTTTGTCTAATGTTGGTTTGAATGAAAATTAAGAAAACATATGCATGCTGCAGAAAAATAAAGGAAAATTGTATGGATTTTCTGTTACTGTTTTCTGAGGAATAGAATGGTGTAATTCAGGCATGTCTTTAGATCTGGACTTCAGTTGAGGGTTGACTGTGGCTGATTTCCATAAATCAGGGAAACTACTTAATGCTATGTTTAATAAAGATGCTTAAAAATTTGACGAACCACCGTGCACGCGCAAAATTTGTAGTAAAGAGTTTTGATTATATCAATGGAATTTAGTTTCAGGAAGAGGGGTTATATAGTTGAGACAGAAGGGGTCATATATGGGCTTAAATGCCTATGTGGAAAATTTTATATAGGAGAAACAAAAATAAGTTTCTCAGCTAGGCTTAAAGAACATGTTGGAGATATAAGAGCGGGTTTGTTTGTGTCTTTCGGCTTTTCTGGGTTAGGGGTCGCCACAGCGGAACTCCGGTCCGCTAATGATTGGTAGTTGATATTTACGTGCCGAGTTACCAGCCCTGACGCACAACCTTCAACAGAGGTCCGCCCATTCACGCATGTCTCCACGCAGAAGACGCTCTAGCTGAGAATCGAACCGGACTGCTTCTTACTCTGAGGCGACAACGCTACCGCAGCACCACCACCATAATCCAGTTGCTGTATATTTTCAGTAATGTCATGGTAGTGACCCAGTAGGACTGCAGGCTACTATTTTAAATCATATTTATAAAGAGTATATGTCCTTTCAAGAGGTTAAGAATAAATTGCATAGAAAGGAAACTATTTTAATTTTAAAGTTTAATACTCTTTTTCCCTATGGGACTCAATAGGGAATGTAATTGGAAGTGTTTTTTGTAAAAGAGGTCGTAACAATGTTTTAATAATCGATTGTTTAATTGTGTGATTATTTCAATTCAATGAAGTGTATAAAAGGTGTGTGTGTGTTTACTGCCTGCATTACTCTGTAAAGGCTTTTATAAGCTGAGGTGCTAGGAGTTCTTAAGGTTTTTTTTGTTTTATAATAAATAAGTTTGCTTTTTACACTGGCCATTTTTTGTGTTTGTGGTGGTTCGTCATATTTGTTTATTCCAGTGGTGTTGTATATTTAAAAAAATTGTCAGATGATGTTTTTGAGTTTTAGCTGTGAACCAAGCTTTTTACTAAATATAGGTAGATGATGCAAGCGCCAAGTTGTATAAATTTAGCATGCCATTAAGTGGTTTATTCAACTTTCTGTGCCTGACTCCTTATCATCTATGTTGTATACCCGCATATGTAACATGTCACACATGGAGCGTATCGCTTTAATGTTAATAAGATAAGCCAGTGGAAGATGCATGTCATGTAGCAAACGTATACGTGAATTTATGATACTGTAATTGCAGTGAGCTAGCACAGGAAATAGCATGACATTTAGTACAATAACCTCCGCTTTAGTTTCAGTGCAGTTTGAATGGATTGTTACAACAAACATTGTATCCACGTTACTTACTCACTAGCCACTTCTACAATCTTAGTCAAGGAAATGCAGTGGTGGTTTCTCCTGGGGGAGTTTGGTATAATTTAGCAAACCTTATTTTGACAGAGGTGCTATAGCTTAGTATGTTTTTAGGAGATGCAGTCCTAGGTAGGGCATATTAGAGTTGGGAAAGGCTCGCACCTTTCTCTGATGCAAATTTGGTTTCCCTGGTTAAAAGACTAGAGATCCTGTTACAAGTAGATTTGAGAGATATAGCGTCATTAAGTACATTTTTGATGTGCTCTGGGAAGGTCAGTGAAAGGTCAGAACATAATTCCACATGTCTGAATGAAGATGCATTCCTGTTTGCATGGTCCGTGGCAGCTGTAGCCTTGATGTCTGGGGAAATATGGGAAAGTCATGTGTGTTCCTAATATCATGGTCTGTAGCTTTGTAATAATTGTGTTCACAGAAACTTTTCACTGTCTGCAAGTGCCTATGTTTAAGTTTATAATTATTTTGTGGTTGGCTGATTATATAAAAGAGCGTGTGAAGGTTGGGATGGCAGAATCCAACTGTATTAATAACAATTGTCAACAATGATGGGGTTCTGTGGAGGGGAGGCAGACATTTGACAATACTTTATAGAGCAATGATTATCTAGAGGGAAGCAGAATGTAGTAAACAAATGCTGCTGTTGCTGGTGGGTCTTGATGCAAAGAAAGCATTCAGAACAGTTAGCTGGGAGCTTATGACTAAGCTACAAACTGTTCAGGAGCTTTGATTTACTGTAGCCACTTTGTACAGTAAAGTTTCATCTGGGACAGATAACACCTGAATTGCATGTGGAGAAATTTTAGCTTGCCCATGGCACATTGGCTGATGCAGCATGGCGGGGGGTGTAGTGTCAGTAGGCTTGGTATGGTCAATAGAGTGGACCCCTTTGAGTAGTCCCTTGTCTGGTGTTGTGTTAAATGTGTGCTGTATGCAGTGTCTGTTACGGAAATGTACTGCCTTTATCAAAGAAGTCTGTGTTACCGCACATTAAACATAACTGAGTATCACCTGTCTTTTCCAGGGTTGGAAACTTTGGTGATAAGAGCAATAGAAAGGTAGAATTCAGGCCTCTCTCTAGATCCGGGCTTTAACACAGGGTTGATTGTGGCTGATTTCCATAAATCTGGAAACTGTGTAATGCCAGAGAGATGTTTATGATGTATTTTACAGGCATGGTCTTGAAAGTATTTTATTTCATAAGGAGTTTATGAAGTAATCAATCAGCCAATGGTGTCTGTTGCCAAGAATTAAGTGTATGTAGCCAGTGAATGACTTTTTCTTCAGAGTGACTTAGTGAAACTGAAATCGGGAGTGAGAGAGGAAGTACTGTGTAGGAAACTGTAGTGATAGAAATACTATGGATAAAATAAATAGAAGGATTTTGCAGTAAGACTGGATGTGGAGACTTGCTTAGTGTTGAGTACTTGTAGATGAGGTCATTCTTTTAAGTTATCCTGCAGTTTCATTTCTGTGAATGCAGCCTTGTAATGTTTGGATTTTTTAGTGTTTATGCCATTGTTGTTCTCAGCCTTACTTTCAGCAATGATGCACTTTATTTTTGATTGTATTTCAGATGGAGATCTCATAGGATTTCAGAAACATGGAGAAGGATGATTTAGACTGTTTTATTTTCAGCCTTTCTGGTGAAAAATGCTCCGGTAAGATGCTTGGTTTGTGCTGTAATTTGACTAATAAAAGTTTTGATTTGATTTTTGAAATGGTACATCTGGAAAAAACACTAGACCTGATGCCCCAGAATCAGTACTGCTCAGCTTGTGGCCAGCACAGTGGAATAAAGTCCGTAATGAGGCCAAGATGACCCAAGATCAGGTAGTGACTTGGGTGTTTGATGGAACTGGCAGTTTGGATTGGCATGCCTATCATTTGGGGGAGGCATGCTGGGCAGATCTCTTGCTGAGCTGTGGTGTAGGCTGGGACTCTGAGATTACTGGGATGGATGTGCTGTGTGGTCAAGGAACCATGACTGCTGTAGGACCTAGAACATGCACATCCTCATAGGCCATACCTCACTGTTAGTTTAAGATGTAATTACATCAGGTAGCTAGGAAGGGTGATAAGGCTAGTTAGGGATTGTGGACCAGCTGCTAGGCAAACAAAGGCTATTGGTGCCATGCCTTGTATCTCCTTAAGGGTTCCCTTGTTCTCCAAACATTGCTAATTAGCACTGGAGGATTGACTCCTCACGAATTCAGGAGGCCCCCCTTATGCTAAAGTTACGGTAGTGATGGCCTGAAAGGAAATTTTGGAAGATTCAAGGCACTGTTGACATGGGTAACCAAGGAGAACAGCTAGAGGGCCAAGCTGCACCATGGAGTAAGGGGAAAATAAAAATGGACGACTCAGCCTGTGAAACCTTCCAGGCTACCAGTACTACATCATGCTGTACTGCCCCTTTCCTCCTATGTCCAGTTTTTTTTTACGTTGCAAAAGTTTTCTGATGTGAAGTAAATGGCTGTATGTGCCTTATTTTTTATGATAATTGGATTTTAATTACCTTTTCTAAAGATTTTTTCCATTTCTCTCTGATAATTGTGAGTAGATATTCCATTCTTTAAATCATTGTTTTGTAGGAGGATAGAAGAGCATGTGGTGATCTTGTTCTGACACCATCCACAGCCCCAACATTGAGAAGTGATGGGTTTCCAGCAACCTTCCCTTGCCAAGGTAGATCAGACCTTTGACACAGAAATAGGAGATCCTAGGTGATTTTAAGGTGGTCTTACCAGCCCCATGAGGTGTGTGTGTGTGTGTGTGTGTGTGTGTGTGTGTGTGTGTGTGTGTGTGTGTGTGTGTGTGTGTGTGTGTGTGTGTGTGTGTGTGTGTGTGTCATTCAAATGCATGGGCCGCCTAAGGTGCTTACCATAGTAAAGTGCTGATTTGCACTTGCAATAGTTATGGGCAGTATAAAAAAGACACATATTAGCTGATAATGACATCTTTCCTTATTGTGGCTAACATATGATCTGAAGTAGGATATTCATTTGTCTGCAACCTGTGGGTTATGGATCCGATATCGGATCCGAACCGGCATAGTTTCCAGCTATGGATCCAAGCTCAGCTCCTCCCTCACCCATAATGCCCTGCTCTACCCTCATGACCTCAGATCTTGTTTGCCGCGCTGGTAACTGGATGTGGTTCTCATAGCTCTCAGCTAAGTGGATTTTTTCTTGTACAAGAATAGAATATTTTTGCTTTCTTTAAACTTTTTTGTGTGAAAGTTGTAGGTTTCCTATTATTATTGACTGTTTTTAGTTTAATTTAATTTTCAGTAGTATATTTTATGTGTGTGTGAGGCCTGTGTGCTTCTTTATTGTTTTATTGTTTTAAGTTACTTCTGTAACTTTTGTTGTTTTGACTATGGCTGATCAGCCTAAGTCAATTTTCTGTGTGGCCATAAGCTCTCACCGGCTGATGGCCACACTCGGTGTACTTGGGGTTGAACACCTCACATCTGGTTGTTCCATTTGTGCAGGGTTCAACCCCAGGGCACTGAGGAGCGGAGGTCCAAGCTGGTCTTGGCGGGTCTTTACCGCCGACTCGGCTCCCGGCCCCTCGGGACGGGGACTCTGACGCTGCAGCTGTTCCCCTGTAGCACCCCTCCTGCTCCTGGGACTCAAACTCCCGCTTCAGGACAGGAGAGGGATGCATCTAAAAGGACCGGAGGGAGAAGCACCTGGCGGGCCGAGACCTCTGTTTCGCCCCGCCAGCCAAGCTTGGTGCGGTCTCCTCCTTCTCGGCTCCGTCACCTGTGTGCTTCTCACCGGGTCCTGAGGAGGAGGAGACTGATCCGGCGAGGCTATCGAGGAGGCATTCCAGGCCTACCTCGGTAGCCTCGCCGAGATCTACCCATAGCTCTTGGATGCTGATCTGGACCGGATGATGCGAAGGTTCATCCAGGCCCAGATGCAGATGGGAGTGGGGAGCTCAACACCCTTTTCAAGCCTATTGCTCCTTCTCCGACCGCTTCCGGGTTCGGAGCAACTGAGCCGAGCAGCGAGCCGGGGAGGTCGGAGCCGATAGTACTTGGTACGGATCCGACCATGCCCGCCCTGACCCGATCTCGGAGCCTGGATCCGAGCCGGATCCGGGGATCAGTGCTCCTTCGCGCCGTCTGTGTCGGAGCGCACTGTCCCTTCGGATCTGAGTGCGATCCACTCTTCGGATCCGATCCTTTGGTCGAGGTCGGCTCCCGCTTTTGATGTAGTGGAGAGGGCTCTGTTGAGGGTCTCTGGACCCCGGCACTTGCTTCTCTGCACTGGGCCAGGCTTCCACCATCCGCCCTGGGACAGCCCGCTTGTGTCCCATGGAGCAAATTGCTGCTTGTGAGGACTCCTCTGACAGCCCCCAGAGGAGGCTCCTCGCAACACGCGCAAAAGGAGGCACATTGACTCCTGAGTCTCTCACTGAAGACACGGACTTGGAGGAAGGAAGGCTCCCCGGTCACCCCGAGGATGTCTCCTTCGGAGACATCATGGAAATGCTCCGACAGGGGTGGTCTGCCCCAAGTCTTCCTCGGACGAAGTCCGTGTTCTGAGGCATTCAAACGGCCCGTTTACCTCTTGGGTGTCCCCTGGTGGACCTTATTACCACCAGGGCGTGGAAGGAACCGGACACCGTGGAGCCAATTCCCAAAAGACCTGATAAAATCCTTAGCCCGCCTTCTGACAGGACCTATTGGAGTAAGGGGCCTCCTGTAGATGCCATGTTGATGGCGGCGCCCAAAGAGGAACTGGCTCAGGAGAGTCCTCAGTCCACCCACCGAGCAAGGAGTCTCGATGATGGACCGCTTGAAGCGGATGTTCAGTTCGCACCTTTTTAGGCGCTGAACTATTTGGCACATGTTATTCGGATGCAGCGAGACCTTATTAAGGAGTACGCTGCATCCCCTGAGTCCATTTCGGAGGAGGACAGAGCACTGCACTCCACCAAAATGGCCACTCTTAGGTCAGTCACAAATACTTCTATGCGGCTACTCTCCCATGCTACGGAGGCGGAGCTGCGGGACAGGACTGGTCACTAGACGCCAGGCCTGGCTCCGCCACTGCGATTTTTCTGAGCCCTTCAAGGCGCCCCTTTGATGGTTCTGCTCTGTTTGGCAAGACCGCGTTGACCCAGAGCGAGAAGGACGGAAGACGCTGTCTGCCGTCGGAATCCGCTTCTCTGCACCCCAGAGGCCCTATTCTAGGAACCAAAAGGGTCAGAAGAAGATGTGGTTCCGAAGTCGCAGCAGTCCCAGCCTGCTCCGGACAACCAGTCCTTCCGTGGCAGAGGAGGACAGGGAGGACGCCGCCCTAGAGGCAGAGGGGCTCCCAGAAACTTCGGGTCCAGGGAACCTTTCTCTGAACCGCAGCAACCCTGAGGTTGCCCGACTGCTCTACTCTGGAGGCAGTCGGGGACGTTCGGGCACCTAGCGGCATGGGAGTCCATAACATCGGACCGCTGGGTTCTCCAAATCATATCCAGGGATATCGCATTCCTTTCCTTCACCTTCCAAAGATGAAATCCCTCCCAGACGTACCACCCGGTCAAAGGAGAAATTGGCCATCTGCTAGAGAAAAGAGCCATCCAGCCCGTTCCCCAGACCAGATCGGATCAGGGTTCTACTCCAGGTTCTTTTAGTGCCAAAAAGACGGGGAACTAAGACCAATCCTAGACCTCTCTCTCCTGAATCTGGCAGTCCCCAAAGAAAAATTCGAATGGTCACTCTACAATCTATTCTCCCCTTCTGGGAGAAGGCCACTGGATGTGCTCGATAGATCTCAAGGCTACCACATCCTAATGGACAGACGCCCAGGAGGTTTCTCCGCGAGCCAGTCACTACCAGTTCGGGTCCTTCCCTTTGGTCTCACCACAGCCCCAGGGTGTTTACCAAAGTACTAGCAGTGGTAGCGGCCCACCTGAGGCTTCAGGGGTGCAGGTCTTTCCCTACCTGGACGACTGGCTCCTTACCAACAAGGCATCTACTTCTCTCGCTGACTCCTTTCTCCATCTTGCTCCATTTCTGGGCATCACAATAAATACAAAGTCCAACCTGGCACCCACTCAGCGCAGAGATTTCATAGGGGCCAGACTAGACACAAGGAGTTGACAGAGTTCTAAATCTGCAGCTCCAGGTGCGGGCCATTCTCCATTCATGTTCTGTTCCAGCGGAGTTGGTCCTGAGGGCTCTAGGGTCCATGGCTTCACGATAGCACTTCTTCCTCTTGCCAGGCTCAATATGCATTCTACAGTGGACGCTCTTAGTACAGTGGTCATACCTTGCTCTCCCATGCATCATCCCATAGCGGCTTGCAAGCGTCCTCTTGTGGTGGCTCCACTCCCGGATCTCCACGAGGCGCCCATTTTGTGCTTCTCTCGCCACGGTGACCACGGGGGGCACTCGGACAGTCCAAGGCACGTGGCAGACCTTTCTGCATATCAATGTTCTAGAGATGAGAGCAGTGCTCTTAGCGTTGCTAGCACTTCAGGACTTTCTTCCCTTGGGAACAATTGCGATTCAATCGGACAATATGTCTGTTGTCTGGTACATCAACAAGCAAGGAACAAGGGAGTTTGGGAATGGGGGTCCAACATCCTAGCGGACAAGCTCAGTCGCACCATTCTGACCCCTTACGAGTGGTCTCTCAATTGTCAAGTAGCGGAACGCATATTCGCACGTTGGGGACCCCTTTCATGCGATCTTTTGCTTCTCCCTCAAACACCAAGTGTGACAGTTTTTCGCTCTGATACCTCCTCCCGGAGGTACCCCAAGAGACGCTCTGGTGCATGCTTGGCCACCCGGTCTTCTGTATGCCTATCCACCCTTGCCTCTGATGCTGCAAGTTCTTCAGAAAGCCTCTCGGGTGGGTTGCAGAATGATTCTCATTGCTCCGTTCTGGCCTCGACAGATCTGGTTCCCCTTCCTAAGGTCTCACTCGGTGAATCCTCCTTGGATTCTAGATCCTATTCCGGATCTGATATCCCATCCATCCTGCATTCCTCCTCCGAACCTGGACAGCCTGAAGCTGACCGCTTTGCTGCTCCAGTTCCACTCTTGATAAGGACTCGGTATTTCTTCACCGTAAAGGCTATTTTGGTGGCGGCTCATAAACCATCCACTAGAAAGGTTTACCAAGCAAATGGAAACGCTTCTCTGTGGGCGGAGCTGCAAGGCCTAGATCCCTTCACGGTTCCTCTCCCGTAGTGCTTGATTTTCTAACCTCTCTTTAATGATGGTGCCAGCAGTTCCACAGTCAAAGTTCAACTGGCGGCAATTTCTCACTATCACATTGGTCAAGAGTCTAATCCTCTTATGTCAGCCAAATTGTGCAAAACTTTTCTTAAGGGTACTTTCCTTCTCAGGCCCCTATAAAGCAAGCAGTTCCTCCTTGGGACCTTTCTTTGGTCCTACAGGCCTTGACCGCCCCTTTCGAGCCCATGCTACAGTGGACCTCAAATTCTTGTCTTACAAGACGGCCTTTTGGTAGCCATTACATCAGCCAAGAGAGTTTCTGAACTTCAAGCTTTATCAGCTAAACCTCCTTACTTGGTTTTTATCCGGACCGTGTCTCCTCAGGACCAACCGTCCTTCCTTCCTAAAATCGCTTCTGAAGCAAACATCAATCAATCCATTAACCTCCCTGTTTTCTTCCTAAGTATGAAAACAAAGGTGAATATAGGCTACACTCACTAGATGTTCACAGGCAACTAAGATTTTATCTCAACAGGACAGCTGGTCATAGGCAATCCGACCAGCTGTTTATTTCCTTTGCAAAATTCAATTTGGGCAAGCCAATTTCCAAAGTTTCTCTGTCCCGCTGGATTTCACAGTGCATTTTATTGGCTTATCAAGCGTCAGGAAGGCCCGCACCCGAGGGTGTTCATGCCCATTCAACCCGGTCAGTATCTACCTCAGCAGCCTTCAAGGCTAGGATTCCTCTAGATGATATTTGTGCAGCAGCTACGTGGGCTTCATCTCATACATTTATTTCTCATTATAAGTTGGATCTTGCATCTAGGGTAGAGCATCCTTTGGCTCCTGCTCGGAATATCCTTCCATGATGGCCAAGATTCAGGTAGCTGGGGACTCTGTCCCACAGGTTGCAGACAAATTAATATCCTACTTCAGATTTAGAAGTTATGTACTCACCATAACGCTCCATCTGAGTAGGTGTATTCATTTGTCTGCAACCATCCCGCCTCCTATCCCTGGCCTTCGGTTTCCTGCATATTACTTGTTACCCTTTTGAGGGTATTGTTGCTTTGGCAAACTCGATCTGAGGTCATGAGGGTAGAGCAGGGCATTATGGGTGAGGGGAGGAGCTGAGAGCTTGGATCCATAGCTGGAAACTATGCCGGTTCGGATCCGATATCGGATCCATAACCCACAGGTTGCAGACAAATGAATACACCTACTCAGATGGAACGTTATGGTGAGTACATAACTTCTAATTTCAATCTTATTTTTCGTGATAATAGAAACTGTGCCTTTTGGATGCAGCTGTTTGCCTGCATTGGGATTTTGTGTAAATACCAGAGTATTTTTTTATAATTTTCCTAGGTACTACTTTTGTTGCCTTTTTGTTGTGAAGTTGCTTTGACTGCTTATTTGTGGATCAAATAGACACATTTTTGCTGTGTGTAATATTGTATTCTTACTGAAGTACACCTCAGCAGTATTAACTGTAATGCTTCTTTTTTGTATTAAACAGTATCCACTGCAAGTGAAGATGACGACAACTTGGCAGATATTTATGCTGACCTGGATAAAGATATTCCGTCAGAGAAACAGGGTGTGTGCTTATTGAAAAATATTAGTTTAGATAATTCCTTTGTTGTTTTTAGTTTTTCTAAGGTACTCAAGATTTTACTAAAATTGTTTGGTTCCTTCTGCTGTTTCATTAGTAGTTTCATTAAATTTGGAACCCTCAACTCTGAAAATTAGTTGTCGGAGTATGTGGCTTTTTAGATTGCAGTAATTTCAGTTTTTTTTTTACAGTTGTTATACTAAAAGTTATACTAAAAAATTACTATTTAATTAACAGTTTTTAATATTGATCCACTTGATTTAAAAAAATAATGAATGATGATGTGAGTTGGATAAGCTAGCCTGTACTTTTATTTGATTTTGAATCTATCATTTACTCAAGTTAAGAACTTCCTAATTCAGCATGTAGCCAGGTAAAATTCTTACAGTCCTTCAGACTACTTACTTTCCATCAGAGCAGAATGTTATAGCCGACAAGATGAGCAGGACCAGGACAGACCTCCATTAAATGGCAGTTGCACCCAGAGGTCTTAATGAATTGATCAAACAGTGATGAATGCCTCAAGCAGATCTGTTTACCTCCATTCATAACGGACAGTTAAAGAAATTTTGCTCCAGGACTCCTTGCACAAATGCCTAGAAGACAGGTGCCCTTTCATTTCCATTGACGGGGATGTTCCTGTATGACTTTCTACAGTTTTGTTATGATAACCAGGGTTCTTCTAAAGAATCAGTAACTAACTTCCTCTTGGCCTAAGCAAAAGTGCTTCTTCCTTCTCAAAATGGCCAAGGGCAATTACCACAAGCTTCCTCACATGATGAACTTATACAGGACAGGGACTATTTTGATAACACCCCTGCCTTCAATTTTTTCAACTTGATGCCTGGATGATAGAATTCTAATACTTTTTTAGGCACCTGTTTTCTGAGGACGTGCAGCAGGTATTAAGGGAGGGTACAAAACCTCTTGCTACAAAATTATATTTGGCTAAGTGGGAAAGAATTTCTAGTTGATACCAAAATAAAAATTAGAATCCTTTTAAGACCCAAACACTTCTGGTTTTACAGTATGTGTGAGAGTTATTTTCTTGTGGCCTTTCTTATAATTCTATCAAGATTCACCTTTTGGCCATCTCTACCTTACCTCAAATGAAGAAAATAATTTTTGAAGGGCTTCTTGTGATCTTAATTTTGTACTAGAGAAACTTACCCATGTTCATTTTATACTTGCTCACAAGGGTGATTTGAAGTTTTTATTTTGAAAAACAGGGTTACTCGTAACTTGTGCAATAAGAACACCGGAGCTACAGGCTCTTAACATAATTCAACCCTAGCTCATCTTTCACAAAGATAGAGTAACGTTTTGAAAACAAATACTTTATTTATTTATATGACATTTGTTGACTGGGATAATCAGACTGGTCTTTTGCCCTTTTTCAGCAGAGGCCTGGGAAGAAAAGCTCCACAGTACAAATAAGCAATACAAGTTACATGTACAATACAAACATTAATCAAAATATCCATTATAGTATAAGTAAGAGAAAAATATACAGCAAAAGAGACATTAATACAAAGTAGTAAGTGAGGAAACAGGTAATAGCAAAAAGCTGGCAAAAAACGTATTTCGACTATTTTCAGTGTACAGCTGTACTATTTCAGGCAGTTTGTTTTGTAGTCTGCAGGAGGTGTATAAATTTAATATAAAAGCCATGTTGCAAGAATAAACTACCTAATGCTTAAAGTAGTTTCAGTTTACTTTGAGCTAGGCTATTTATCTCCCTGTTTTCTGTCCAGAACCAAAGTGGGGCAAGAGAATTCAAAACACTTTGGTTGTCCACAGGCAACATATATTACACTGCCAGGAAAAAAAAACTTCAGATTTCTAAGCAACTGTTTAATTTCCTGTGAAGGTAAGAAAAGGGATAATCAGTATCAAAACGGACAGTATAAATGGTTGTCTCATGCTATTCCTTTTTGTTAGTCTGACTATAACAAGGCATTTTCAGGCAGAGTTAGGGCCCACTCTACCAGGGCTTTGCTACTTCTTTAGCTTTTTGGAAAGGGTAGACTCTAGAAATATATTAGAGGCAGCAACCTGGTCCACTGAGCACACCTTTGCCAAACACTGCAAACTTGATTCTTTCTCTAGGTGTAGAGCAGGCTTTGCTAGGACTGTGCTGTAGGGGCTCCTTTGTTGATCAGGACTTGTAGCAGACCTTACCATCAAACCAGCACTTTTGGAAGGCCATGGGTGGTGAGGTGCTTTGTCCACACTTCAGGCTTATAAACCTACAGGCCTGTAATGATCAGTATTCTATGCAGATTCGTGGAGGAGGCAATGATGAAGGTATCCAGCGTGACGGGAATGTTTTTCTGTTAAATATTGAACAATATGGGGTTGGCAACATTTGATACGGGACTAGCAGTGCATACTGCTTTTTTTTTTTTTTTTAACCTGGTTGAGGAATTTAGCAGCATCTCACTTAATAAATTGTGTTTTTTTGCCTATATGCCTGCCGACCATCAGGCCACCCCTTGATTAGACTGTGCCCATTGGTTCCTCTACTCGAGGGATTCTATCCAGAACTAGGGAGAGAGCTGTCTAAAGGGGGATGTCATTCAGGCAGCCATAAGAGTGCTTTGTGCTCTTGACAGCCTTGCGGCAATGAAGGCAGTTTAATAGTCTAACCCTACACCCTGAGTAGGGGAGAAACTGCATCACCATGGTGTTCCACAGTGCTCTTCCATACCAAGCATCAGCTTCCACACATTTGTTATGAAGACTCCTACCCATTTTTGCCATGGGGAGCATAATGCCCATCCTCAGGTCACCCCTCTTCTGAGTGATAGTGTGTCAGTATGGGGCTGGCTCCATCTCCCAAGATAGGCACACTCATCCTTCTTTCCAGCACTGTCAAACACCAGAGCTGAACTTTGTTTACCTGGTCCATAGTGAAAGGTTTTTTCCCTGTGTGCCATCAGTGCATGCTTCCACACAAGGAAATAATTGACAAATGCACAAAACATTATTCCATATACAGTTGGTAAAATGGGGCACAGTGAGTTATGGTAGAAGAGTTATGTTTCCATCCCAGTGAGGGTTATTGGTTGTGCCCCATAGGGGTCTCTGCTGTGGATAACCGAACATGTCGATTGCAAACTGGCTAGCATTAGTACTTCGGGAAAAGAAGTTAAAGTTCTCCAAGATAGTCTACAAAAATGCATACTACTTGCATTAGCATTAATAGTGACATTGATTTTAATGTCAGTAAGTGCCACATTAGAAGACTTTGTGGAAGGGGCATAAATTTTGAGTACAAAATAATTGGTCAGAGCATAAAAGCATTATTAAAGATCTGAGGTAGATGGCATTGTAAGCTTAGACCAGTGTAAATCTGTCAGTCAGAAGAGGATATTTTGTGGCTCATCTAATTTTGAAAGGTGTCTAATCAGTCTGGAGAGACCTCACTGATGTGACCTGTTGATACAATGCTGTTTCCCCTATTCTTTCAGCAAGCCACCCAAGAGAGACTAAAAAGATAGGACTCTCTATTAAAAAAAAATCTTGGGGTTAGAACACTTGAAAAGCTTTGAAGTATTTCCAGATGTGAGTATACCAACAACTTCTTCACCTGCTTTTTTCTCCTTCTCTGATCTGACCTGTCATTTTTGAGTCCCAGGATCCGATATCCCCGAGGGGTCTGTTGTCAGATCCGAGGAAAGCTTCTTCCTGTACTTCGATGGTTTCCTTGGCTAGTTCTGCCCCAGTAATGTCTGATCATAGTGGGTCTTGGATCTGAAGTGTCGGCGTTGGGCCCGAGGCTATGGGCTTGGCTCCAATTTTTTCGGATCCATTCTTTCCTCTTGGAATCTCTGTCCTGAACAGTTCGGATCCATTTCCACCTCCAAGGCATGGATCAAGAGAGGGTCTGGGCCTGCCTTTGTAGGGAATTTTGGCTCCGAGGAAGCTGGTTGGAGTTTCTCTGGGTCTGTCAGACCTATTCCACAGGGATAGCCAGAATCAGTATGTGTCCAGCCAGTTCAGTTCGAGGAACTTCCTCTCTCTCTCTTCCAAGACCTTGCCTGAACATCCCATAGAAGGAGTTTCACTGGAAAAGAACGTATAAAAGGAGACACATTGACTCCCCTTTGGAGTCTCTCTTACAGAGGATACTGATTTTGATGAAGGAGAGGGGTTCCCCAGATCACCACTGGAGGACCTCTCCCTTGGAGATATTTTAGAGATCCTGAAATAGAAAGGTGGTTGGTCTTCCCACAAAACTTCACAAGAAGAATTTGTAATTTTGGAAGCTTTTGGTTTTGGCCCATCTACATCTTTGGTTACCCCCCCAGTGGACGAACTTATTGATCTAGTTTCCCATTGGGCTTGGAAGGAGCCAGACACTGTCGAACCCCATTCTAAAGAGACCTAAGAAGTTTTTGGCACCCCATCTGACAGACCACCCTGGAATAAAGGGATCCTGGTAGACTCTATTATGGTGATAGCAGCCACCAAGAAATAGCTTGTGGAACAGAGCTCTACTGTCCATTTGCCTAACAGGGAGTCTAGAGCATTGGACAGGTTTGGAAAGTGAGTTTTTGTTTCGACAACCTTTGCCCTGAGTTCACTCAATTAGTTGACACATTTCACTCTGCATTAGAGAGATTTGACCAAGGAGCTTTCAGATACTCAGAGTCCATGTCTGCTGAGGATTTCAGAGGGAGACCCTCGCAACTGGCCACTGTGTTGTCTATATCCAATGCTTCGATGAGGTTGCTCTCACATGGCTGAAGGCACCTCATGAGCAGCCAGTTCTGGCTTTGCCATAAGGAGACATGCCTGGATGGGGCTTTGCAACTTTGCAGAACCTTTTAAGAAGTCCTTTATTAATGCCCCATTCGATGGCATGTCCCTGTTTAGGCCATCAGTTAAAGAGACGCTGACTCACAATGAATAAGAGGGAAAGATTCTGTCTGCTGTAAGAATCAAGTTTTCCATGCCCAAACGAACCTTTTCTAGGAATTGGAGATGGCAAGAACTACAAAAGATAACACTGAACAAAGACGTGCAATTTAGTTATTTTTCTGGTTGTAGCTGGATAACTTCTAAGCATAGTGTAAAACAAGGTCTGAACCAAACATAAATGAGGGTGATTAGAGACAGAAAAGAAGCAGTCCTTTTACAGAAGTTAACAAAAATACCAGTAACCCTCCCACATCCCATTATATGTCAATGGCATGGGAATTCAAAGTTACTTCCTTATGTCTGGCATGAGTCATACAAAAGTATTATGGGCAAAAGAAAGGGTTGAGGGAGTACAAGATCACATTAATATATCAAGACCCATTGGTAGCCATGTTGTGAAAAGTGGGCTAAAATTACAAAGAATGTACTTAGATATTTTTGAGGTGTTAAAATAGGTCAGGAAACAGAGTGGAAAAAAAGTTTTTTTAGTTCTCTTGTCTAGTTTTCCTTTAATATCATTCAAATGGCAAAGAATGCGTTCCTTAAAAAGTCTATTAATTTTACCAGTGTGGTAACCAGAGCAACAGATGCATATGGCAACATAGGTTACATTTCTAGTATTGCAGTTGGCATATTTATTTAGCCAGTATTTCTTATGAGTAATAGGATGCACAAATTCATTTGTAGTGTTGCACTCTTTCTTTACACTTAACCACATGCAAAAGTGCCTTTCCTGAAGAATAAGATGTTAGACCCTTTATTGTTGTTTCTTTGACAAAGCAACCTCTTAAGATTCATAAAATTTTTAAAACAAAAACTAGGTGTCTCTCCTATAATGCATCTCAAATTGTCTTCTACAGTTAATATTGAGCAATTTTTCATTATAATATTACGTATTTGAGAGGCATCTGAACTGTGCGAGTAAACATCTAATGGGTCGTTCTCTATTGTTACTTTCATGGTTATCCACATTAATATCCACCTTGTCAGAAAAGAGAGGTTGTTCTTTTGTGTTCCTTATATCTCGTATCCCCACAGTATGCGATTGAATACCCTTATTTCTATAACCTTGTTCATGAAAATTCTGTAGAAGAGCTTGCTTTTCATGCTCATATGTTCTTGTGTCTGTACAGTCTTAACACATGGAGTTGTCCTTTGACTCTTTGGGGAAAAATATGTTGCAGATGCATACTCATTGTATGCAAGAGGTGATTTCTAAAACAGTCCTTCCGATAAATAGCTGTACTGAAACTCCCAGTATCATCTGTAGTTATTCTAACATCTAAAAAAAAAACTTATTTCTGTTATTGATGTGTGGACTTGGGACTTTAAAATCAAGAAAGGTGGTAGTTGTCTCTAGAAACTTAACAAAATTAAAAATGTTGGTCTCATCTCTTCTCCATATAAGAAGTATATCATCCATGAATCAACTGTAGTACAGGATGTCATTCCTCCATGAATTGACCTCATTTAATATATATACCTCATTTTCCATTGGGTCATGACAATGTTTGAATAACTATTGACACATAAGGTGCCCATGACAACCCCCACTTTTGCAAGTAGTAATCATTTCCGTATAAAAAGACATTGTTGTCCAAACTAAGCTCCAATAGTGCAAATACAAGTCTAACATATATTGCCTCTTTGGCTTCAGTTCACATAAAATCTGTGACTTCATTTATACCATATTAATTCGGAGTCACAGTAAAAAGACTGCGGACATCCATAGTGACCATCATCAATTTTGACTTGTGCATCGTTGGATCAACTTGTGTCAACTTCTGATATAAAGTCTTCAAAAATGAGAAGTGTCTCTCTAAACTGTATTAGCTTTCGTCCATAACCTCTTCAGGTAATGCTCAACATAGATGGAAGCAGGTTCAGTAACCCATCCCCTGCTTGAAACAATTGGCCACAGGGGTGGGTCTTGTACATTCTCGTGTATCTTAGGGAGTCCATTAATCACTAGTATCTATGGATGTTCAACCCTAAAATGTATTTGTTTATTTGGCATTTGGTTGTTCGGGTTGATCCAGCTAAGCTGAAGCCCTTCTTTTTCATTGGAGACCTGGGGAGAAATGCTCCACAAATACATAGACATTACAATGCATAACTACAAGAAGACATAACTACTATATAAATAAAACAAGATCAATAATTTAAGGAAAACTTTATATATTAGAAATATGATAGAAGATTAATATATTCTAATAATCGGAGATATAGAGGCTAATTAAAGTACAGTCTGAAAGATTAAATGGAGAAAAAAAATAATTTTCATTTCTCCTGCAAAGAATCAGTGAGAGAGAAAAAAGTATTAGGACCAACTTTATGTGATTATGTGAATAATAAAATGCAGATACAAGGTAGAGTAAGATGAAAGAAGTAGGAGTAATACAGTAAGTTAAGGTGGGAGAGAAGGAAGTAAGGTGATACAGGTGAGGGAGGGGAGAGGAAGACTGGTTAGAGAGAGAGAAGTAAGACCAATCTGGGGGATGATTACACTGACATAGTCTAATATTGCTTAGATTATTTTTTAATGCATCCCTGAACTTATATTTGTATTTAATAATTCTAATCTAGGCTTAAAAACAAGATGTGAGCACACCAACAAAGCTGAGAAAAAGCCAAAAAACGTCCTAAAACACTTCTTTATTACAAAAGGATGATGACTTTCGCGGTGTTACCGCTTCATCAGATCCATATAAAGAGCAACTCAAAGTAATATGGATCTGATGAAGCGGTAACCCCATGAAAGCACTCATCCTTTTGTAATAAAGAAGTGTTTTAGGACTTTTGTGGCTTTTTCTCAGCTTTGTTGGTTTGCTCTCATCTTTTTTTTAAGCCTTGATTTTTGTTGTTTGTGAGTCACCTTTGGCAGGAGTGTGTAGTGTTTATTTTACTTAATTCTGATGTCAGGTGGAAGTTTACTCCAGTTATCAGATGGTGAGAGAGGTTTTTGCCAAAATTGATCTTAGGCTTATATATAGCAAGGAGATGTTTATCAGAGCTTCTAAGTGTTCTAGATGGAGAGTAGGAAGAGATAATAGAGGAAATGCTAGAACAGAAAGATGGCTGGTGCAGTATAGAGTGAATTATCTGAAGCTGAGAAAGAAGAAGGTAATGGGGAAGGTCTAACCAGTTAAGTTTCGTGAGAGCCAAGCAGTGATGATTCTTAAAAGTAAGTTATATAGAATATCCTAGACATTTTGAATCTTCTTATTAACTTTCCATTTAGGTATATTCATATACGTTTGAGTATCAACCAACATATCTGACATTCTCTGATAATCATTAGCATCAATCACAACTGTCGCACCCCTTTTGTCAGCAGGCTTGATTACTGTCTCTATTGTTCTTCAGATTTCACAAGACTCTCACTTCATCACTATCAGGGTTGTAGAAACCTCTATAATCATTGTTCTGTCGAATATCTGCCACATCCTTCTCACACACGCGCATGAATAACTATTGCAGGGTATGGAATTGGCACAAACGTACTAGGTTTCTTAAACTTGCTGGCTGATGACTCATTACTCATGTTACCAAAAAGATTCTTCAACGTAACATTTCTTCCAAAACATTTTAATGTCAATGGTAGATTCACTAAGTCTTGATCTAAGTGCCAGTATAAAGGATAATGCCTTATTTAACAGACTTATCTGTGTCTCATTCAATATATAATTAGAAATACTGACTCCGAGAGAATTATTGGGGGTGGGTTCTAATGGTTCAGCATTTTCCTTCTCTTCATCCCTCTGCTCGGGGAGCGTTGTTGATGTGGACGTTGCTGTTGTTTGATGAATATGGGAAGTCCATGAAAGACTGGTAAATGAGAGGCTCCTTCTTTCGGTCTCATCTCTAATTCCATCTTTTGGAGGTTTTGAGAATTGTCAATTCCATTATCTCCCGTAAATATAGCTTTCTGTACATTCAAATCCTTAGTGTCTTCATTGGAGCTGGAACCTGACAGTAAAGTCAGTTTCTCCTGGTTAAGAGCTGCTGCTGCTTTTATTGGAGTCACTCTGCAGTTGTATACTACTGCGCGCTATATAAGATGAACCAGGTGATTTGGGCATTCCAGTGAAGACATCGGACCTCTTCCTTGTTTTATCTGATTCAGTCACACTCTCTTCGGCCAATCAAGTGAATTGCCGGATTTAAAGTCCTGAAAGTCTCTAGTCTTCAGTGGCGAACAGGGATTTTTGATTTTACATCTTCAGATCTGGAGGATTCTCTGAGTGGAAGCTAGCTTGTCTGATCTGAGGTGCTGGGATCTCCTCTGAAGATGTCGGAGCCATCCCTGCTCCTTGGGGCCTCATCACTGGACAGGTCTGCTGTGAATTTCTCCTCTGGGATATTGCTTTCGGAGAGTGAGAGGGCAGCCATCCAGAAGACTCCCTTCTTGTCTTCTCTTTCTCCAGGGCAGTCTGCCTTTGAGGTTGTGAAGAGTGTATTCTCTGCTCAGATAGGAGTGCTGGATCCAACCTCCTCTGATATACAATCCAGTGTCCTAGATGTTTTTGCGTTTGGAGCCTCATCATTCAACACCACAGGGACAGCTAGCTCGAGACCTCCAGGTCTGCCCAGGGGGCTTTACAGTCTCTTCTGTGACTTCCCCAGAAAGAGAAAGTGCAAGAGGAGGCACTTGTACTCTCCACAAGAGTCAGTCGCTGAGAATATGGACTTTGAGGGTGAAAGGTCCTCATGATCACCTCCAAAAGAAGTCTCTTTTGGAGACACCCTTTAGATCCTGAAACAGAGATGTGGTTGGACACCCCATCAACCCTACACCTGAGAATTCAGTATTTCTGAAGGCCTTTGGAGCTGGCCCATCTACTTCTTGGGTTATTCCACCTGCCAATCAGCTCATTGATTTGTTCTCTCAGTGGGAGTGCAAGGAGCCTGATGCAGTTGAACCATTACCCAAAAGGGTAGACAGGATTCTAGCTTCACCTGCCGGAAGGAATTTTGGGCTAAAGGGGTACCCATGGATGCCATGGGTGTGGTGGTGGCCACCACGAAGGAACTTTATGAACGGAGTTCCTCTATTCATCCCCACTAAAAGGGAGTTTATGGCAGTGGACAGATTTGGGAACCATGTCTACTCTACAGTGACCTTTGCTCTTAGGTTGCTGAACTGTTTGGCACATTTTCTTAGGTTGCAAAGAGATTTGATCAAAACTTTCAATTTCCCTTTCTGGAATTGTTTCTGCTGAGGCCCAATTGTCCATGACTTCTCAGTTGGCTATCCCTTAATCTATCGCAAATTCATCCATGAGGCTTATTTTGCATACAGCCTAAGGTGCCACAAAAGCAGCTGGTTCAGGCATATCCATTAGGAGGCATTCCTGGTTGTATTTATGCGATTTTGCAGAGCCTTTCAAGTCCTTGTTTGTCAATGCTCTTTTTTGATGGCGCTTCTTTGGCCCCAAAGTGAAGGACACATTATATAGGTGTGAGAAGGATGGAAAGACCCTCTCTGCAGTGGCCATACATTTTTCGACCCCCTCAAAGATCCTCTTCTAGGAATCAGTGAGGTGGTCAGAAGATGTGGCTCAGGAAGTCCCAGGGTCCTTTCCAGGACACACATGGAGAAAGTTCCCCTAGGGCAGAGGGGGAAACTCTAATGGGCAATAACACCCCCCCCAGCAGAGAAGGCCCACAAAACAAGGGGTCCAGAGGTTTTCTTTGACGACCCTACCAGTGCTCCTTAAAGGAGGCAGGATTGTCCACCTTTGAGGGCAGTCAGTGGTTGACTATCCCTGCACCAGAGATCCTGGCTCGACATGACAAAAGATACTTGGGTGCAGAGAATTATTTCCAGAGGTTATATAATGCTCTTTTCCCTTCCACTCCCAACTCTACAAAAATTCCAGATGTTCCACCCAGTCAGAGGAAAGAAGCGGCAATACAAATGCAAAAACTGCTAGAAAAAAGTAATCCAAGAGGGTCCTGCCAGACCAGATAGAATCTGGAACTTGCTCAAGATTCTTTTTAGTGCAAAAGAAAACAGGACTGGAGACTTGATTTTTTGGGTCTCAACAACTTTAACAAGTCCGTTCAACAGACAGAGTTTTAGATGGTCATGGTTCAGTTCATTTTCCCTTATCTGGGTAAGGATGACTGGATGTGCTGAATAGACCTTCAGAATATTTACCATCACATAAAGATGAACAGACAATCCAGAAGGTATTTACCCTTCCACCTGAGAGTCAGTTCAGAGCTCTGCCCTTTGACATCACCACAGCTCCCAGGGTGTTTACCAAATGTATGGCAGTAGTAGTAGCTCACTTGAGACTGCTGGGATTCCAGGTTTTTCCGTATCTAGATGACTGGCTCATTACCGCCCCAACCAGGCATCTGTTAATAAGGGCAAGAAATCGGGTACTCCGGATTTGCTGTTATCTGGGGATAACCATAAATTACGACAAGTCTCCTGTACAATCGACTTACAATTTGGAATTCAGAGGAGTAGTAGTCAACACAAAGTGGGAGGTCTTCTGTACCCTTGAGAGATGAAGAGAAACAATCAGATTGCAGGTCAGAAAAATAATATGCAGTACCAAGATTTCAGCCCACTTGGTCCTTCAAGCTCAAGGATTGATATCAGTGGCAATAACCTTTAGTTACCTCTAGGCAGATTTCATATGAGAATTCTTCACTGGATGTTTAGCAACATAGTGGTTGATTCTTTACCAATGCATGTCAGCACAAATAAGAATCACTCGGGCGTCCAAGAG